>NC_052360.1:29525956-29609351 GCF_009727055.1 Benincasa hispida
GATTAAGAGTGAAGTCTATTTATAAATTAGGAAGAATAAGTCGTTATTTATATAATCAATATTGACAATTATTACATAAGCAGTCTTTACATAAAATTGATAGAATTTTTTACAAGAAGACTAAATTATATTAAAAATTTGAAAATATAAAAACTAAATTATTACATGCTAAATATTTATAAACTAAAGTATTAAACATTTGGGTGTACATAGACTTTATCGTTACTTAATCAAAATTCATAGACTAATAATTATCATTAAAAGTGACTTCTAGTTAATATCTTCCATTTTCTTAATCTCATAAAAACTTATACCAATTAACCAATCAAATGTACAAAACTCCACCAATCAAACAATCCTCACTTTTCGAGTTACATAATGTCTAAATTTAATTATGGAAAAAAAAAAATCAAACATAGCTACAAAATCTAACTTGCAAAATAAATAAACTAAGCAATAAAATATTGAATAGTAACATCCATTAAAAAGAAGTTAATTTACAAGTTTAGTATTTGAATTTTAATAGATCTTCAATTTTATTTTTGTTATCTAATAAATCTATAAACTTCAAAATGTGCATCTAATAAATTCTGGACAAATTTGAAAACACTAGAAATTAATTATTCATTTTTATATAATTTGAATTTTGGGTATGGTAGATATTTGAATTTAAAAATTTTTTGAAAATCCAAAAGGTCTGATTATAAAAGAATTTTAACCGTTTTTGCATTGAAATAAATTCAAATTAAATATATTAAAATCAACTCATACTCATTTCATGCCCATTTTAAAATTATTTCATGAATTGAAGGCATCTATTTTTTTTTATACGATACTATATTTATTTTTTATTTTTTTTAAATTTGAAGTTAGTTTCTTTAATATTTAACAATCAATCTTGAGGAAAAAAAAATATAAGTTTTCAAATAATTATTTAAAATTATAAATTACAAAATAATAATAATAATAATAATAATAATAATAATAATAGTAGTAGTAGGTCCATTTTAGTTTTTTTAAGAGAGAACCTATTTTAGTTATTATATCTAAAACACGATAATTAAATATGTATTTATTTACAAAAAAAAAATTGTAATCAACTTTATTCATGTATATCAAATAAAAAAAAAACTTGTTTATATATAAAATTGAAATTTACCGAACACTTATATACTTCATATCACTATTAATTTTACTGAAAATAATTATTTTAAAAGCAGTACCAATCTTAAATTAAAATTTAATTTTAACCTAAAATAATATAAAGTAAGCAATAAAATATCTAAATATGCCCAACAGAAAAGTATATCATCCAGTTAAAAAATGTCATTATCAGGTTACAAATTTTAAAAATAAAGTTAGCAAAACAAATGATTTCACTATTTATTTAAATATATGTATTCGATGGATATAGTTTATTATTATTTATTAGGAAAAATGGTTATTTTTTTAAATGGAAAATTGATATATTTAACAAATAAAATAAAAATAGAAAGAAAAAAAAAAAAGGAAAATAAACTGAATTGGAATTTGGAAATTGGATATATTGGATGTGGGGCGGTTGCCTGATGATGGACGCCAACTAGTTGATCCTTTTTTTTTTTTTTTCCTTTTTCTTTTTTAAAATTCATTTATTTAAGAGTTTTTAAAAGTATTTATTTATTTATTTTAAATAAACAAAAATATTTAATTAGAAAAAATAAAAAGCAGTACCACTTTTTCATACCAGAAAGGTTGTTTTCAGAAAAATTAATTTGTATATTACACCCTTAAAGATACTTGATTTGTATTGTAGTGCCCATCTTTAATTAATTTTATTTTATAATTCCTATTATCCTAAATCTTTGTCACTTTATCCAATTTTTAAGCTTTAAAAAAGCCTTGTCTCATTAAATTTAAAAAGATAAAAATAAAAAGTGCTTGAAAGTCTTGTAATATTTATTTATTTGTTGCCCCAAAAGCGTGTGTATGGGATAAAGTACCCAAAATTACTTTGTAAAAATGGCATTCTTATATTTGTGGGAACATTTCATTGGAGCTTGAATAACTGCTAATAATAATCCTTCAAAATTTGTGTCAAAATAATAAATATTTAAAACATTGGTTTACGATCACAATGTAAATTCCATAAATTTGTATTTTTTTCATGCTATTATTTCTATTTTAATTAGGAAAAACGAGTCTCTTTAAAACTCGAGATCTCAACTATGTAGTCTTGAGATTCAAAATTTTCCTTCTCAATTAATTCCTCATATTTATTTTCTAAATTTGCATGTTTGAAGTAAGTTTAATGCATTATGATTATAACTATTATTTAATTTGTAACAGAACATGATTAAATAGATAACATCAATTTGAGAAAACTCAAACGGCATAGATTAATTTTAAGATTTATTGAAAATGCACGAACTACAACTAGACATTTGAAAGTATTAATAACAAGATGAAATAAAGCTTAAAATATAGACCAAAATTGATATTTAATCATTTTTTTAAGTTTCAAAAACACGGTGAGATGAAGGTTTAAATTCCTAACCTTTAAACGGAGAAAAACTAAATCACCATTTTTTCCCTCTTTCATGTATTTAATGATAATAAAACTAGCAACTGCATTAAAAAATGATTAAATGAAGGTTTAAAATATCAATTTTGATTCATGTATTTTGCAAGCTTGTTAATTTTGTTTTGATTTCTAATTGTCCATTTTAGTATAATGTACTTTTAATAAAATCTTGAAATTTATGTAGTCCAGATTTTCTTAAAAACATTTTATTATCTATGAGTACTTTAACTAAAATTTTTTGAAAACATGATTATTACCAATATTATAAAATAATTATCATTATTATTTAACAAATTCTTAAAAAAAATAATTAAATTAAATTAAGAACTTTTATTAAAAAATATATATAGAACTAATAATTAGATAATATAAAAAGTTATGGACTAAAATCGAACAATTTCAAAAGTATTAGACTATAGGAGACTAAATTTGTATTTTAACCTAAAAATATTAATTAAGTTAACATTATTTAATTTATTATTCACGAAGATTACTATTTTTTTTTCTTCCTAAAATATATATTATTTATATAAACTAAAGAATCTCCACATAACCAAAACATTCAGTCAAACTATTAGGTATTTTAAAATTAGCTAGAAAAGAAAAAAAAGAAAAAATGGAAAATAAAAAAAGAGAAAATGATGGCGAATTAAATTAAGGAAAAAGCAAAGCAAAACATAAAAATTAGAAATGTTAGAGAAATGTGTCTACATAAGAACAGCTCAACATAGTCTGCTTCTTCTAACATGCCATTTCATTTCCTTTGTCTCTCTTCACATTAACCACTTTTGGTTTGGCTCCTCTCTCTCACTCATAGCTGTTATAGAGAAATTTCCATACTCCATTCTCTCTCCCTTCAATTCAAAACCACAAAGAAAAAATCACCAACAGTCATGCTTCTTTCAAATGCCCCTTCTCTCTGCTTCTTTTTCTTTGTGTTTTTCTCACTTCTTGTTTCTGGGTCTTTAAGAAATTTTCCGATTCTCGTACTTTGAAGAAGGCTATAACCCTCTATTGGCTCGATGGACAATCGTCGCTTCTCAGGATGGCAAGTCCGTTTCTTCTTCATCTTGATGAAAGGACTTGGTGAGAATGAAAGCTTTTTTTTCATGAAATTAGGGTTCCATGGATTTTTGATTTTTTAATACTCTGTTTTTTCGTTTGATTCTTTCTGAATTTCTTTTTTTTGTTATTAAAAAACCAAATAGTTACCAAAAGAAGCTTTTTTTTTTTTTTTTTTTTTTTTTTTTTTTTTTTTTTTAAAAACACTTTACTCTAGTTTATCGTGATTTAGTCTTTATAATTCTAAATTTATAACAATTTAGTCACCAACTATAATAAGATATTTATTATTATATTTAGTAAATTTTCTAACACATGTAAATTTAAATTTGATTAAGAGTGAAGTCTATTTATAAATTAGGAAGAATAAGTCGTTATTTATATAATCAATATTGACAATTATTACATAAGCAGTCTTTACATAAAATTGATAGAATTTTTTACAAGAAGACTAAATTATTAAAAATTTGAAAATATAAAAACTAAATTATTACATGCTAAATATTTATAAACTAAAGTATTAAACATTTGGGTGTACATAGACTTTATCGTTACTTAATCAAAATTCATAGACTAATAATTATCATTAAAAGTGACTTCTAGTTAATATCTTCCATTTTCTTAATCTCATAAAAACTTATACCAATTAACCAATCAAATGTACAAAACTCCACCAATCAAACAATCCTCACTTTTCGAGTTACATAATGTCTAAATTTAATTATGGAAAAAAAAAATCAAACATAGCTACAAAATCTAACTTGCAAAATAAATAAACTAAGCAATAAAATATTGAATAGTAACATCCATTAAAAAGAAGTTAATTTACAAGTTTAGTATTTGAATTTTTAATAGATCTTCAATTTTTTAATTTTTGTATCTAATAAATCTATAAACTTCAAAATGTGCATCTAATAAATTCTGGACAAATTTGAAAACACTAGAAATTAATTATTCATTTTTATATAATTTGAATTTTGGGTATGGTAGATATTTGAATTTAAAATTTTTTGAAAATCCAAAAGGTCTGATTATAAAAGAATTTTAACCGTTTTGCATTGAAATAAATTCAAATTAAATATATTAAAATCAACTCATACTCATTTCATGCCCATTTTAAAATTATTTTCATGAATTGAAGGCATCTATTTTTTTTTATACGATACTATATTTATTTTTTATTTTTTAAATTGAAGTTAGTTTCTTTAATATTTAACAATCAATCTTGAGGAAAAAAAAATATAAGTTTCAAATAATTATTTAAAATTATAAATTACAAAATAATAATAATAATAATAATAATAATAATAATAATAGTAGTAGTAGGTCCATTTTAGTTTTTTAAGGAGAGACCTATTTTAGTTATTATATCTAAAACACGATAATTAAATATGTATTTATTTACAAAAAAAAAATTGTAATCAACTTATTCATGTATATCAAATAAAAAAAAAACTTGTTTATATATAAAATTGAAATTTACCGAACACTTATATACTTCATATCACTATTAATTTTACTGAAATAATTATTTTAAAAGCAGTACCAATCTTAAATTAAAATTTAATTTTAACCTAAAATAATATAAAGTAAGCAATAAAATATCTAAATATGCCCAACAGAAAAGTATATCATCCAGTTAAAAAAATGTCATTATCAGGTTACAAATTTTAAAAATAAAGTTAGCAAAACAAAATGATTTCACTATTTATTTAAATATATGTATTCGATGGATATAGTTTATTATTTATTTATCTAGGAAAAATGGTTATTTTTTTAATGGAAAATTGATATATTTAACAAATAAAATAAAAATAGAAAGAAAAAAAAAAGGAAATAAACTGAATTGGAATTTGGAAATTGGATATATTGGATGTGGGGCGGTTGCCTGATGATGGACGCAACTAGTTGATTCCTTTTTTTTTTTTTCCTTTTTCTTTTTAAAATTCATTTATTTAAGAGTTTTTAAAAGTATTTATTTATTTATTTTAAATAAACAAAAATATTTAATTAGAAAAAATAAAAAGCAGTACCACTTTTCATAACCAGAAAGGTTGTTTTCAGAAAAATTAATTGTATATTACACCCTTAAAGATACTTGATTTGTATTGTAGTGCCCATCTTTAATTAATTTTATTTTATAATTCCTATTATCCTAATCTTTGTCACTTTATCCAATTTTTAAGCTTTAAAAAGCCTTGTCTCATAATTTAAAAAGATAAAAATAAAAAGTGCTTTGAAAGTCTTGTAATATTTATTTATTTGTTGCCCCAAAAGCGTTGGTATTGGGATAAAGTACCCAAAATTACTTGTAAAAATGGCATTCTTATATTTGTGGGAACATTTCATTGGAGCTTGGAATAACTGCTAATAATAATCCTTCAAAATTTGTGTCAAAATAATAAATATTAAACATTGGTTTACGATCACAATGTAATTCCATAAATTTGTATTTTTCATGCTATTATTTTCTATTTTAATTTTAGGAAAACGAGTCTCTTTAAAACTCGAGATCAACTATGTAGTCTTGAGATTCAAAATTTTCCTTCTCAATTAACTCTCATATTTATTTTCTTAATTTGCATGTTGAAGTAAGTTTAATGCATTATGATTATAACTATTATTTAATTTGTAACAGAACATGATTAAATAGATAACATCAATTTGAGAAAAACTCAAACGGCATAGATTAATTTTAAGATTTATTGAAAATGCACGAACTACAACTAGACATTTGAAAGTATAAGAACTAAGATGAAATAAAGCTTAAAATATATAGACCAAAATGATATTTTAATCATTTTTTAAGTTCAAACACGGTGAGATGAAGGTTTAAATTCCTAACCTTTAAACGAGGAAAAACTAAATCACCATTTTTTCCCTCTTTCATGTATTTAATGATATAAAACTAGCAACTGCATTAAAAAATGATTAAATGAAGGTTAAAATATCATTTTGATTCATGTATTTTGAAGCTTGTTCAATTTTGTTTTGTATTTCTAATTGTCCAATTTTAGTATATGTACTTTTAATAAATCTGAAATTTAGTCCAGATTTCTTAAAAACATTTTTATTATCTATGAGTACTTTTACTATAAATTTTGAAAACATATTTACATATTATAAAAATTATCATTATTATTTAACAAATTCTAAAAAAAATAATTAATTAAATTTAAGACTTATTAAAAATATATATAGGAACTAAAATTAGATAATTAAAAGTATATGGACTAAAATCGAACAAATTTCAAAGTATAGACTATAGAGACTAAAATTGTATTTTAACCTTAAATAAATTATAATTAAGTTAACTAATTGTAATTTATTATTCACGAAGATTACTATTTTTTTTTCTCCTAAATATATATATTTATTAAACTAAAAGAATCTCACATGGAACCAAACATTCAGTCAAACTAATTAGTATTTAAAATTAGTAGAAAAGAAAAAAAAAAGAAATGGAAAATAAAAAAGAGAAAATGATGGGAATTAAATTAAGGAAAAGCAAAGCAAAACAATAAAATTAAGAAAATTGTAAGAGAAATGTGTCTACATAAGAACAGCTCAACATAGTCTGCTTCTCTAACATGCCATTTCATTTCCTTTGTCTCTCTTCACATTAACCACTTTTGGTTTTGGCTCTCTTTCTCTCTCACTCATAGCTGTATAGAGAAAATATTCCATACTCCAATCTTTTTCTTCCCTTCAATTTCAAAACCCACAAAAGAAAAATCACCAACAGTCATGGCTTTCTTTCAAATGCCCCTTCTCTCTGCTTCTTTTCTTTGTGTTTTCTCACTTCTTGTTTCTGGGTCTTTAAGAAATTTTCCGATTCTCGACTTTGAAGAAGGCTATAACCCTCTATTTGGCGATGACAATCTCGTTCTTCTCAAGGATGGCAAGTCCGTTCATCTTCATCTTGATGAAAGGACTGGTGAGAATGAAAGCTTTTTTTTATGAAATAGGGTTTCCATGGATTTTGATTTTTAATACTCTGTTTCGTTTGATTCTTCTGATTTTTTTTTTTTTGTTTTTCTCTTGCTTTTTTCCTTTTTTCAGGTTCTGGGTTTGTTTCTCAAGACCTTTATCTTCATGGGTTTTTCAGTGCTTCCATTAAGTTGCCTTCTGATTATACTGCTGGAGTTGTCGTTGCCTTTTATGTGAGTTTCTTCCTTCTCTGTTTTTTCTTGTGGCTGATTATTTGCTTGTTTGAAGAACTCCTGCTTCTTTTGGCTGGTTTAGAGGTTAATCTAATCAGTGGTTACTAAGCTTTTGATGAAAATTCATGGTGGTTTATGGGGAGTGGATTTTTTTATTTGATTCATGGAGTGAAATTCATGAGTTTTAGTTCATAAATTTGTTCAACCAACTTGGACGAGAAAAAGAAGAGGAAAATAAAATTGATTGAGCTTTGTGAGTTTTTATCTTCTTCAGATGTCAAATGGAGACATGTTTGCCAAGAACCATGATGAGATAGATTTTGAGTTCTTAGGGAATATTAGAGGCAAAGATTGGAGGATTCAGACCAATATTTACGGGAATGGAAGCACAAGCATAGGAAGAGAAGAAAGATATGGGCTATGGTTTGATCCATCTGAAGATTTCCATGAATACAGCATCCTCTGGACTGAATCTCTCATTATGTAAGTTCTTCTTGAAATCCAAATTAATCCCATTAATTTTTCAACAATGAACACCTTGTTTTGCAGGATTAGAAGCTGCTTCTTGCTAAATGTTTTTCTTACTCTCTTTAGGGGCTTTGATGTGATGCCTCTGTAATTAGTACAACATTCAGAGTTCTCTCTTTTGAAAAAAAAAAAAAGAGTGTGGGTTCTGGATTTTTCCTTAAAACTGAGTCCCTTGTTTTGTAAAAACCACCTTTTCCCATTCCTATAGGATAAAGGGCTGTTTGGGTTTTCCTGTGAAAGAGGGGAAAAAGGACCAAAAAATTGCCATTCGAAGATTACAAGAGACATGTGATTGGTTTGGGTTGGACCTTGTTGACTGGTGTAAAACAATTTTCTTGGGAAACTAATTCAAAATTCTTTTTTTAATTTAATTTAATTTTATCTTTTGGTATCTCGGTTGACAAATTATAAAGATTTCAGAAAATCACTATGAACAGAAAACATTGGCAATACGTGGAATACCCAACAAGTGAATTCAAGAAAAGAATACGTGGAATTTCATGTATTTCGGAAAATCGCTTGTTGACTTGAAATACGTGGAATACCCGGTTGTGATTATGAAGACTTTCTCACTTTAAGAAAGGATTAGTTTTAAAAGCATATTGAGATTATGAATGATGGGATTTTTTACTCGGTTGTGATTATTTTGGTTTTTTCTTTGATTTTCATGTAGCTTTTCTGTGGACAATGTTCCCATTAGGGAGGTGAAAAGAACAGCAACTATGGGAGGTGACTTCCCTTCTAAACCAATGACTTTGTATGCCACAATTTGGGATGGATCTACTTGGGCTACAAATGGAGGCAAATACAAAGTTAACTACAAATACGCGCCATACATTGCCGAATTCTCTGATTTCATCCTCCATGGCTGTGCTGTTGACCCAACCGAACAATCCTCAAGCTGTGTCCACTCCCAGAAATCCATACCAATCCCTTCTGGTATGACACCATCTCAAAGAGCTAAAATGAATAGCCTCAGGAAGAAGCACTTGACATACTCCTATTGCTACGACCGCATTCGCTACAAAGTCCCTCCATCAGAGTGTGTGATCAACCCCGAAGAGGCCGAACGACTCCGAGTCTTTGACCCCATCACGTTCGGTAAAGGAAGACGCCATCGCGGGAAAATCCACCACCACAACCGCCCAAGCCAGGCAGAATCCGCTTCTGCTTGAGCAGCATTCTGTTTCATGGGGGTCATTTTCTTGTGTATAGATGACCGATGTCAGTTGATAGATTTCTCGAGGGTGATAGAAGAGAAGAAGGTGCCATAGGAGATTCACATTGAAGATCATCTGTATAGTTTCTTTTCATTTTTTTTTTCACTTCACACGTTTCATTACATTCTTGGTTTTCTATTACAACATTCACTAGTTATTGATGGGTTGCTGTTTGGGTTTCTACAATATTGAATTTGGTTCCATATTTTGTGTACTATTATTACACCCTCATAAATTTGAATAAAAGACTATTTTTTTATTTTTATTTTTTATTATTATTATTTAGCTGTTGTTTGTTGGTTGCAATTGTTGTTAAGTGAGTTATATTTTGTTTTTAAATTCCTTTTTCTGTGTAAAGAAAGAGAGGGAGAGAGAGGCAAGTAAGGAGTAAAGGGAAAAAGAAAACATAATAGAAATTTGTTTGTAGGGAAGAAGGTTGTCAAATTGCAGAGGTCTTCTTTTGGTTTTTGTTTTTAAATTCAAAGTTTCCATTGGAATCCAAAGTGGGAGGCAGATGGCAGTCTGTTTGAAAGCTGAAGTTTCAGAATGAATGTTCAAGTTAGAAGCAATATATATATATATATATATATAATGGGAAAATATTTGTTTTAGTATTGTAATATTACTCTGTGCTAATGCCCTGTGTGTTATTATGTTTTTTTAGCAAACACAGAGTGAAAAAGTTATTAATGTCAGTTTTAAAATGATTATATATATATATATTGATAACTTTTTTCCAAAAAATGAAAAAGGAAAACTAAAAGAGCAAATTTTATTTAAACTGTTACCAAGTGTAACAAACAATCACCTTGTTGATTTAGCATAAAATATGTGTTAACGACCAAACATGGTTTGTTAGAATTCTTTATTCTATATTGCAGTGAAAAAAAGATTGTTTGTTGTATGTATTGTGACAATTTTAATAAGATTAATATTTTGTAGTAAGAATAGTTTCAAGTCAAGCAATTGTGAGATAGATACGCCTTAATTTATCATACTAATTGAAACTACCTGTATTACACATGTTTCCTAATATTGAAAATAAAATCTAGTTGAAATAAGAGTTTTTTTATTATTATATTTTTACACACTTAGCCACTATTTATAGATGAACTGCAGCAATTGGAATTATAACACCAAATTCATTTCAAATTGAAATACCCAATCCAGTTAGCGAAGAGGGAAGAGCTACATGAGACATCGGTGTTCAATTTGAAATAAGAATATTATATTTGATAATATTTTTTCTTCATAATTATTTTTAGAAAATAATTCATATGGCTCGAAACAAATTTGATTTTTTTTTTTCGAATTGAATTCTTGATCCTATAGTTTAAATCTTCGACGGAAACAGTATAAACAAATTAGTAATATTTGTATTTATAATAAGAAATAAAAGTCAATCACTTTTATTTGAAATAAAAATTTATTTCTAATATATTTATAATTACTATTTCATTTCCTTTTTAAAAAAGAGAACTATTCTTTTATTTTTGAAATCGTACTATTCAATCTAAATCTCAATATCTTAAGAAAAAACACACAGTTCATATGAGAAAAAAAGAATAGAGGTGTGTTACCTAGCTACTTTTATTTTGTGCATTTAACTGGAATATAATGAGATTATTTAAGGGTATTAAATAAAATGAGATTTTTCTTTCTATTTTAATGTGAAATATAGATAAAATTTGATATTTTTTAAAAAACTTTTTTTTTTGTTATAATTTAATTAGCATCTTTATTTTAAACTTTAAATTTAACCAAAATATTTTTCTATTTTTCTATTTATTTTGGATGTGATGATCTAATTCTAACTTTAACTGAAAGTAAAATATTATTTTTTAATTTCGTGGTAATCTTATCTATAATAATTTTTTTAAATGATTTTTGATGATGTATTATCCTTTTAATTACAAACTTTAATTTAAACTAAAATATTATTTTCTATTCTTGTATAAAATTTCGTCATTATTCTTTCTAAGTTGAAAAAAGAGATAATTTTCCTAATTTCAATTTAAATAAATAAATAAATAAATATATATAGAAACCCTAAAAACTTAATCACTCTTGTTTTGCAATAATATCTTCTTGAGAAAAAAAAGAAAAAAAAGTATAAAAACAGGTAAAAAATAGTAAAAAATATTATAAACCCCTAAACTCATTAGTGTGTATTTACAACAAATTAAAAAGTGAAAAAACTACAAAAGTACAAATATATATATTTTCTTCTTCACCCTCTTTAATATGTGAGAATTAGTAGATGTATTTGCGTGTATAGGAAAAAATCAACAGAAGCATATAAAAAATACATTAAATCACTCTGTACGTTTTTACAAAATTGAAAAAAATGATATAAGTTAAACAAAAAAGAAAGAGACGTTATCTCCTTCTAGTTCTAGAAAAGAAAGGAAAAGATACATTGGAAAAGATGTTTCTACTAATGAAATTAAAAATATATACATACTTGAATGCTACAACAAATTTCTAAGAGAAAAAAAGAAAAGCAAACAAGTTGGAGAGAGTGGGTTAACAATTTTTTTTTTTTAAAAAAAAAGTAAAGGGAAAGAGATACCTAATGAAAATGAGAGGTTAAATTTAGATAAAGTTTAGAATGCAAATTATAATTTGAATATTTTATTTTCAATCAAAATATATTAATGTGATAATAACATGAGATTCTTTTTTCTTAAAAAATTATTATCATTAAACGTGAAATTCAATTTATAATGATATTATTTAATGATTTGACGTGAAATTAGCTAAGATATCGTTTTTTATTTAGATAAATATTGAGATTATTTTTTCTTAAAAAATTATTATCATTAAACATGAATTTCAATTTATAATGATATTATTTAATGATTTGACGTGAAATTAACTAAGATATCGTTTTTCATTTAGATAAACATGAAGAATCCATTTATTTAAAGTAAAGTAAAGATGATTAGAAATAGAATGTGATTTAAATTTTTTTTTTTTTGTCATTTATTTAACCTGAAGTACATCTTATTGATAAAATGTGTTTTTTTAATTATTTTTTTCTTTTCATGTGAATTAGAGATAAAATATGACTTGTTTTAATCTTTTTTTCCCTTTTAAAATGTGAATGCCAAAAATAGGGAGGTTTTTTTTCTTTGCACAAAAATAGGGAAAAAAGTTTTTATTTTAATGTGTGATGATAGAAAAGTATGGGAAAAAGTTTATAATGTTTTAAATGTTAAAATTACATGATATAATCCTATGACCATTAACTAGAAAGGATAAAAGAGGAAATCAAAAGTTTCTCCCCCATCGTGTCAAATATAGAATGTTTCTAAGTAATTTTGTTTTGAAATAGTGGAAGGTAAATTTTTTTAAGAATGAAAAGGAGGTACAACATTACAAATATATTTTACGGCTAAGTGTGAAAGGTACTTGGAAAAGACATATGTGGTATTTAACCATAAAAAAAGAGATTTTGTTTGGGAGGCGTATTTGGCCAAATGGTGCGCAACAAAATTACAGGCTCTTGGTGAATGGGAAAAAAATAAAAGAAGAAAGACAGTTGAAAGATGCTTGAATGTCTTCCAACCATACTCCAAATTCATTATTGAAGTGAACTTTTGTTTGAAGAGCCTTGATTGCAGAAAGAGAGCCAGATTCAATAGCAAGGCTTTCGAAACCAAGATTTTAAGTAGTTGAAATGCTAATACAAAAAGCTGCAAATTCAACATGAGCTAGACTTCTGTGAGAATCCAGGGAATTTCCAATTGTTGCAATGATGGATCCATTTGAATCACACAAAATAGTTCTATAACTAGAAGAAGAATTGGAAGAACTCCAAGCACCCTCAGCGTTGAGCTTGAGAAGACCTGGAGGAGGAGGGATCCACGAGACTAGAGAAGAATTTGAAGAAAAATTCTGATTTAGCTGAAGAGATGAAAAATATGCTCAAGACTTCTGAAACTCCTCAATATAATTTGAAATCCAGACAACTTTAATTTCTATTGTTCCATAAAGCTCAACTTATTGTACAAGCCAAAGCGAGGTCCTTTGAGCTGAGATTGGAACACAAAAAATCTCAAATATCGATAAGAGGCATCTTAGTATAGGGAAGGTTAACAGCTTTAGGTATGATGGTAGACCAAATTTGGTGACCCCAATGACAAAAAAATAGATTTTTGGTTCAAATGCTATTTTAGTCCTTATATTTTGAGCTTTAGTTCATTTTAGTTTTTATGCTTTCAAAATGTTCATTTCAGTTTTTATACTTTCAATCTTTGTTCATTTTAGTTCTTGTATCTTCAAAATGTAAATTTTGATCTCTGTATTTTCAACTTTGTTTAACTTTGTCCTTAAACTTTTAAAAAGTGACCTTTTTGGTCTCTAAAAAATAAGAAAAATTATTTTAAATGATAAAATTATCGAAAATATTTATAAATAATAGCAAAATATCACAGTTTATCTGTGATAGACCGCGATAGACTACTATTTGTGTCTATCATGATATAGATAAGCACATATAGTAATATTTCGCAGTCTATCATAGTCCATCGCAGATAGATAATGAAATTTTGTTATATTTGTAAATATTTTGGTTCATTTTCCTACATTTGAAAACAACCATAACAATAAAATGAAAATGAAAATGAAGAGACAAAAACAATCATTTCTTTAAAAGTATAAGAATTAAAATGAAAATTTTCAAAATTTGTAGACCCAAAATAAATAAAAGTTAAAAGTATAAGAATCAAAATGAACATTTTGAAAGTATAAGGACCAAAGTGAACTAAAACAAAAAATGTATAGAGACCAAAGTAGTATTTAAACCACTTAACCTTTTTTGAATTTTTTTTAATTCCATTAAGATAAAAGAAGCCAAACCTAACATTAAACATATATAACTCTCATTTTTTGGCCTTTAAAAACAACTTAAAGCTAACTCATTTAATCAAGGTATTAAAATCTCTCTTACACATAAAAAGGTTCAAATTCTTCATCTCCTCCTTGAATAGTAATACTAAGAAAGAGGAAAATAGATAAATGAATGAATGAATATAAGAAAAAGGGAAAAAAAAGGGGGGAAAGGGGTAGAATTGGAAATTGGGTTTTGGAAGGGGATCCCTATTTGTCTGGGATTAGGTTGACAAAAGTTTAGGAATGGTATCCTCTATCTGACACTCTCTCCATTTACTTGTCTCTTTGTTTTGGTCCTCTTTTCAATGTTACCAAAGCCCATTTTCAGGAATCTTCACCAAACTCACCTAATTTCAATAATCTAAATAGTTATACTAAGAAAGAAAAAAAAAACTTTTTTTATTACCCAATTTCAAATTTCTTATATTTGCCTAACTTTTACATCTTGGTGGTCCTATTCATCAAGACACCACATTTGTATTTAGTAACTTTATGGAACAATAGTGAATTATATTTAGTTAAATTAAGAAAAACTCACATTTTCCTTTTATTTTTAAAAATATTCCCATTCTTTTAAGAGTTACAGAACTATCTTTGGCATTTCATAAACATTTTAAAACTATCATTAGAATGAAATTAAAATTCGTTTAAATGGTCGATAAAAATTTGATACTTGGAATGATGTGGTAGTGACCTGAAATGAAAATTAAGACTCATCCAACGTTATAACTTATTTTTCACTCCAACAGTAGTTTCATAAACATTTATGAAGGTCAAAATTAATATTGCACCTTTTAAAAGAATATGAATATTTTTAAATTATGTGACAAAGTTTAGAGATATTTTCTGTAGTTTGGCCTTTGTTGGAGAATAAATTTTGGCCAATCAAACTTTGCCACATTATCACACCAAAAGTCACTTTTATTTAGGGTCAATTAAGAATTATTGTGTTCTTAAATTAAAAATTGGAGACAAATAAATGACAAACTAAAAGGTATCACATATCTCATTTTCGACAACTATAGACTTATCAAATTCAACGGTGATTAAGCTTAGACCATGATTGATAAATTTGGATAGTGGCCCAATTGGGTTTGAATTTTAAATTAGATTGACTCAACTAATTAAAATTGTTCAGGTCCAAAGTCTATCCCAATTTAAGCCCATAGTAAAAAAATTAGGCCAAATAAATGACTAGACCCAGATTCTACTTTAGCCCAAACCCAAATCCAATTTTCAAGTTCACAAGCTATTTAGGCCTAAGCCCACCTAAAGCCTTTAAAAACTCTACAAATAGAACATTTGCCCTTCATTTTGGAGAGATTGAAAGAACTGAATATTGAAGCACTGAAAATCTCAAGTTCGGAAGATCAAGCTATAAATTCAGAAGACTAAAATCTTAGGAGACCAAAACTTCTCAAGTTCTTGAAGAATTTTTTAAGACTTTGAAGCACAAAGTTCGTTTAACGAATTAAATTTCTTCAAAAATCTCATCGAACAATCTTCTATTTTTATATGTTTTCTTTGAGGTTTCTTTTAATTTATTATTATTTTTTTTATTTTTATACAACAAGAGAGATGGATCATACCTCTTGTTGGGTGACCCACATTCACCTTAGGCCCAAGACCCACAAAGACACATGAGAGTTGCTTTTTACTTGTTGCACATTGGAAAATTAAAGAGTTGGTAGAGAGTATATATACGAGACAACTTCTAAGGACTTGCAAAAGTGGATAGATGGGCAGTGGAGAGCCTTTTCCCACACGTGCGCGTTGCCGCCGTTTGTTCGATCGGATGGGTGGACAGGCGGATTGGACAACCGCACTTCGCACGAAAAGAATATATTTTTGTTTTTTTTTTATTATTTTTTTAATTGTTGAAGATTTAATTAGGGTTAGTTATGTTTCCTAATTTTTCAGATATGGAATAATTATTTTTAATAGAATGTTTTATTTTCAATTATGCCCTTCTTCCTCTCCCGATTCTATAGCAAACAATCTCACTTGATTCCAACCCTCCGTTCAATGAGTGCACTCTGAAGATGGGAGTCGTGTTAACCTTAGGGAGCAACCGACAAGAACGATTTTCACCACGGTCATGACAAATTTGCTTTCAAGGCAATGGTTTCTACGACACATAAATATTCAGATCTGTTGACGAATAACAATTTGCAAGCAAACCAATACCAATATTGATCAAATCCGAAAAGATTGTTCCAGATCTGTCCAAGTTGAAGCCATTCGATGGAGCCAATTACCGCTACTGGGCCCAAAAGTTATTGATCTTCTTGAGCAGTTAAAGGTGGATTACGTTCTCACCATGGACAACCCTGACAGATTCGACACCTTCTACGGATCTTGTTGCAGTCATTGACCTGACAACCTCCAAGGATCCTATTGTTGATCCATTTCGTACCATGGAAGCAGACAAGTTCAAGAAGGACAACAAAATTTTCCGTGGCCATCTGCTCAACCAAATGAAAAATTCTCTATTTGATCTACTCATCGTCAACAAAATCAGCAAAAGTAATCTATAATACCCTAGAATCTAGATATGAAGGCGATGACACATGCAGAAGAAAATATGTAGTTGGTAAGTGGCCATAGTTCCAGATGCTGGACGGTAAACGATGATGGAGTAGGTTCACGAGTAGAAAATTTAGTGGCCGAAGTACTGCTTGAAGGCATGAAGATGTGCAAGATTCTTCAAGCAAATGTGTTGCTTGAAAATTTTTTACCATCTTAAATGACTATCGTAACCACCTGAAGTACAAAAAGAAAGATTTGACACTATGGGAGCTGGTCAATCACAAACGCACTGAAGAAGCGACAGAAAGATAAGCTGAACTCTTTATTTGTTAATTTGATTAATGCTAACTTTGTTGAATCTTTAAATGTGAGAGACAGATTAAAAAACAATGGAAAACAAACAATAATGACATCATAGAAGAACGGTCAATTTAAGGCCGCTGGTGGATGAGTTGAGAAGTCCAAAGTGATATGTTATATCTGTGAGAAATCGGGACATAAATCTTACTAGTGCATCTAGAGAAAGAGAAGGCGAGACCAAAATTCAGCTACTGCCAAACCTACTCCACAAGCCAATGTAGTAGAAGATGACATTATTGCTGCAGTGGTCGTGGATGCAAATTTGGTGGAGAACAATTCTGATTGGTTCCGAGACACTGGTGCCTCAAAACATTTTTGCTCAAACTAGGATCTTTTCCACGACTTTCAGGATACCGACAATGCCGAATGTGTTTTTATGGGAAATTCAACATCTGTTGATGTTCCTGGGAAAGGGAAGATTTTATTAAAATTAACTTATAGAAAAACTCTATCCTTTAGTGATTGTAAGCCTTAAAACCTTGGATTACCCTCCCCTCCCTCCTATGTAAACTTGACTTGGATAGGAATAATATACTAAAAAGACCTAAAAGTTTATACTTGGGATTAAAAGATAAGAATTTGATTAAGAGTTAAATAGAAAAAGATATGCATTGGAGAATGATCAGCTCATCAACCTTGAGAAGTATTCATTTAGGGAATATGTACAACACATCTTGCCTAGAAAAGTTCAACATATTTCCATAAGTTTTGATACACAAACTCTAAGGAAGTAAGTATGAAACATATTAAGGAGTTAACCTAAGCCATAATCTCTTGGACACATAAAATATTAGAGATTGGAAAATTAACTAAGTGAATCATATTATGTAATCAATGTCACATTTGAATCATATTCGAATGTATTTTCTCTCATATACTATAGTTTTAATATGAATCTCATTCATATTATGTAATATTTGAATCTTATTCAAATACATTATTCTCTCATATAACCTATAGTTTTAGTATGAATTATATTCATATTAATTTTAACTTATAGTTTTATATGAACCTCATTCATATAAATAGTATTTGATCTTATGCAAATATTTATCTCTCAATCTTATTCAAAACTAACTTTATATTATAATGTATCCATATATATTACAGTAATTGTTATCTTATACAATTAATTCCCATATTTAATTTGAACAATTCAAATTAATCCAAAATAAATTGATTCTTGTTTTATCCTAGTGAGCTAGCAAGGGATCTTATGGATCTACAGATTAGAAACTCCAATAATACGAGATTAATTAATTAAACTTTTTAACTAATTAATTGACATTAATTAATTGCAGGTCACTCCATTATAGACCCATAGTTGCACTCTTCGTACTGTAGATATATTTCCGTGTCTATGGGTATAACCAATCAACAGTAAGTTGACCCTTCACGAATCGCTCGTAATGACAGCTGGGTCATATACCATTTTACCCCTGTAATTACATCTAACTCCTTAAGTCCCACTGATCATTTATGAACAACATGTTTATGGTCCAACCATAAACAAAACATTCTCGGGCCAATGAGAGGGATGGGGTCCATTGTTTAAGACTCGGAGTCAACACTTAAGAAAGTAATTCATCTACTTACATTAAAGACGGGAATGAGTGAATTACATCTTGTGTATCTATGTTCCCAACTCCCTACTCGGACAAATCTCCAAAATAGTAGGCTTATTGAGTCGACAAATTTGGCACTTTCACCCATACAAATCAAAGATCTGCCCTCATAGACAAGAGTTCATAACTCACTCAGGATTAAGGTCGAGTCACTTATGGTCATCCTATGAAATGTTAATCTCTTCAATCAATGGTGTTGTAAAGAGAGATTAATCATTTCACAGTTCGGTCTTATACAAACTCTTTGTATAAGATACCTCCACTCACATGTCTCCACATGAACGATTAGGATCAAATTATTTGTAACACTTTACAGCTTTTGTGACAATTACAAAGTGGGTCATATATCTGTAGTGTCACTAGGATAAGGTACCCAATCTTATCTATATACTACAGATCATATAGTTTATTACTTAAACGTGATCTGCTTGTATGTCAACCATATACATGTTTAAGTTACATAAAATAACCTTGGATCTTTCTTTCATGGATTATTGGATACATAAAATAATCGACCATTATATTAAATAACATATAACTACGAGGATTTAATGCATACATCCCAACAATCTTCCACTTGCACTAAAGTCTGTGAGACACAAGCTGGTGAGACATGTATTTTAGGGCATACTCTATGCTTAATATGCTCTCCCACTTGCCCTAGCGCACTAGAGACATGTCTTGTAGTTCGAGACATTCTAGGAGATCCTCTCACACTTTAATCTAGAGAATCTCTTTATTCAAACTGTTATGTCAACAAAAACCATCTACACCACCAAGATGTTTCTCTCATTATGTTTATTCCTACAACTTGGTGTTTACTACTATCATGCATCATATTATCTCATAAAGGGGATAGACTAATGCATATTTGAAAAAACTTTAAAATTTTTAAGAATATTCTTGACTATGCAAATTATTACTTCACAAGCAAAAATATTGCATTGTAGTCCAATTTATACCAATTAGGAATAAAACTTTGATTTCTCTAAATTCTATATGAAATAGTGTATCCCGTAAAAGATCAAATCTTAAACCTTATACACCAACGTCTCATTATTCATAAGTTTTAATTATCAAACTCAATGATCATACCATCGATTTAATCGATTTAACTAACCCATTGTATATTGAATGTTAATTAACCCTTATGTAAGATTTACATCCCTCAACGTTTGAGGTGTCTTACGAAATTTTTCCCTTAGACATATCAACTTCATTGTAGAATGGTATATTACCATTCCATTTGAAGCTATTGCATCGAACATTATACAAAAATTTTGTATATGTATGATGCATGAGACGAACTTAACATCTCTATGTGGACATTTAATATACAAAATCATTTCAAATCTAATATTTGAAATTGGTTAAATAGTCAAACTTTCATACTGATCTTTACTTCATTCATAATGAGTACATATCAATATAAACAGATAAATACTAACTTTTTAATTTCTTTTCCATACAAGAATATTTTTATCGTTCAAAGTCATGGGTTATGATACTATATCAAATCTTTATTATCAAAGATCCTCGTTTTGAAATTCATTTATCAAATGATTACACAATTTTGCAAACCTTTTGCAATTCAATCTTTGAAAATTTGCTAGAATTTGTATAGATGCATTGAACTTCTTTTTATAAAGAAATTTATTCAATTTACATATCTCATATGCAATAATCAATGAAATAATGCATAAAGACTCTATTATAGTAATTAGTGAGAAAATTGACTCACAGTTTACTTTTACCCACCAGTTCTAGTGCTGGTTTTCACCTAATGCCAAGAATCTTACTTTAAAGATTTCTATCTCCAAGTTCTACAATTCCAAGTCTCCTTTTTGTAGATCCATTCATATCTTCTGGGTTTTAACCATCGAGAAAATCTACAAAAACATATTGAGATTAGGTACAAACACTTTATCTCAAATTTTATGACCTTGGCATAATTTCTTTTGTCAACCTCTTTCAATTCTTTTCACCCTATATGAAAACTTTGACTTCCAATAATCCATAGAAGAGCTTGAGTCATCTCATAACTCTCTCACTACTTTAAGGTTTATAAATTTTCATCTTGTCATCTAATATGACAATGTAGACTTCAAGTAAGTCTTTGTAAAGGTTGAGTTATCTCATAATTCTCCCATTATGGTGAAGACTTATCTAGTTGACAATTAGAAATTGACTTTGAAATGAAAATGGTTAACACACTTGTTAACTATTAAGTGGTTTTATTTGGAACTAGTTAATCAACACAACTTAACCTTTTTACAAGCCCATAGCCTTTCATTTTGATTTTCCAAATAAAATTAGTATTTGAAACACAAATACATTGTTTTATTTTTGGATTGTACAAAAAGCCATTTTAAAAACTCCTCAAGGACAACCTACATTTAGGTTTACTTTTGAACATTTGTTTCGCCAATAGTTCATTTTTTACACAAGTATCTCAAGTTACCCAAATATTGAAATGTTGCAAACAAGTTTTACAACATATTCATAATCCAAAATTGTTTCTCAAGCATTTTGGTGAAAACAATATTCAAAATTGCAATCTCCATTGCATATCTTTAGTGGAGTCAGACATAAATGTAATTTTAAAAAGATCAACGTTATGTTAAATAAAGTATTTAACATGTACTAAGTTTAATAGGACCGCATTCTCGTATTACAACACAATTTCATCCAAATTGTACCTAATGCTTGAAGTTGAGATCTTATCTCATCTCAATCAATTAGGCATAGTACATTAAATTTCTTGAGCTAATTATTATGATCTAATCATAATGTCACAATGACTTGCCTAAATGATTTAACTTTAGTCTAATTCTTTTGGACATTTCAAAGAAAATAAGACTTAAGTTGCATTAGATTAAGATACTTTCATTCATAAATACTCATCAATCATATTAATGACATATTTACGAAGTCAGACTTTCTCTTTCAGTCGTTAGACCACTTGAGTTAAAATGCATAGGTTTAATGGATTCTTTTGCTAGGTAGCCTTGTTTAATAAGATTTAATGACACTCTTGCATGAAAAGTAAGGCTTTTGACAGGTAATAGTAATTTAACTCTAACTCTTAGAGAATTACCCGTAACTGTCATTTAAATGCTTAAGACAAGTATTCATTTAGGAGAAAAGAATTTGTTTTTCTTTCTAGATTCATTAATCCTTACACTCTCTCAATTTATTATTTAGATTTGTCAACTTTTAACACACAGAAAAATGTATTTATTTAAAGCTGAACATATTTTCAAAAAACTTTTGAAATTATGCCTTATCACTAAAACCGTTCATACTCGATGAATTATTTAGTAATAAAGTTTGGAGAAATTGATTTTTTCTTATGGTGTTAAAAGCACCATATTCGACATAGATAAACAATATTTTAATGTCTCCTATTACTTTAACTAAGATGAGCTTTCTGTTGCCAATTAGTATAACTACTCTATTGAATTAAGTAGTTTTGCCAAGAAACACAACTTAATTGTAATGAAGCAATATTATGATAGGGAATCATTATTCAACTATCAAGGTGTAAATATTTATTCCTCACTAAGAACTTAATAAATCAAATTGACTTATTCTTATTTTTCTTCCTCTTTGAGGTATTTCTAAAAAGCCTCAACGCATGACATCGCAATCTAATTTGGAAACATTTTCCTTATTTACTCTAGTCACATAATTTTTTCTTGGACTTAAAAAATACTTAACTTTGGGGTCATTTAGCTCCCCATGTCTCCAATATAGAATATGTTTTTGTCATGACTTTATTTATAATCCAGACACATCAGATGTTATCTAGATGATAAGAGTAAACCATCACTTCGTTTATAATTCATGAACACTTCATGAATTGGTAACATCCCTTTTGGGAACATTTTCCAAATAACAGACAAATAGAAAAAAACATTGCCATTATGTATTGATGACAATTGTCCAGTAACATATTTATCAAATCTTTTGATTTATATCAGTAATTAAAAATTAAAACTCATGAGATAAAATGACATAACCTTGAACTATATAAAACATGTTATTTAATTATATGCAATCTTTTACCTATTCTAATTCAACATAGAAATTAAAAAGGAAACCAATAGATCTAATATGAATCATATTCATATTAATTCAAAATTTCTATTGCTATGATACTTCAGTGAGTCAGAACAAGCACCATTGAAGGGTGGTCAGTTATTCATTCACTGGACTAAGACATTCTCAACTAATTGTTACACTAGAATAACTTTTATTCCTATAACAATTAGTTACCATTGATTTGGTCAAGAAATCATTATCTTGCTTAACAATTTCTTATAAGTCTGACCCTCCATTTTAGATCCTAAGGTTCCCCCTCAACGAGCTAACCGTAGAGAAAAATCGGTTAGGACAAAAACTAAAGTGATCTTATCCATTATTGGAATTTGAGTTGATTTCATACAAACACCTTCCTTAGGAGGCTGTAAGCAAATGGTGTCACAAGGCTGAGCATGAAATCTAACAATGAAAGAGACCATGAGATGTGTTGATACACGTCCCTCTCTCACTTACTATAAACATTTTCTCCAATCATCTTGATATTGACTTATGCAAATATCTTTTGTAGAGGAACACAAGAAAATGGTGCTACGAGGCCGAGTATAGATCTCATGGTGTGGACTTTTAGAGAGAATGTGAAAAGAAAATGACATATCATATACATACATACATACATACATACACACACACACACACACACACACACACACATATATCCTTTCCCTCTCATTATTATTTTAAAAATGAGGGTTCATTACGTAGATAAATTAGGCTAAGTCGTTTATCTATGTCTTGTTAATTTTGTCCAATATAACTCTTATATTGGATAGTTTAACAATGTATGATTATCATTTATTAAACACTTTAATAAATTCTAATCATCTATTACATGCTTATAAAATATTTGACCAATTCACCTTCCAGGTTGGTTTCTAGGTAGGGGTGTTCCATTTTTATTAGCTTAAATATGCCAATCCTAGACAGAACGTTCATTAGACAAAGGTCTCTTATAGACAAACGGTTTATAAATTTAATATTTTATTTTCTCATTTAATCATTTTAAAAGAAAAAAATATTTGTTTTAAATCTAATCTCATTAGAAATAAAAAATTGAAGATTATTAAACGAGTTTTAAACCATTTAAAACAAATTTATTAACCTTATCCTTGCATTAGGTTAGCATGCAATCAAACAATATGCAACTCATGGTATTATATGTGAAACCCGGATTTCCATTTTTCCTACTTAAGCAGGTGGTTAAGGAAATTAACTAAATGAAAGTTAAATCCTATGTTGAAGTGAAGGAAATTTATAAGTGTTGAATAGATTTTCCTTGAGTAGTTTTGAGTTAAGCTTTAATTGAGGGAGTTTGGCTAAGTGTAAGGTCAAAAGGACCCATGCGTGAAGTATTAGGAGACATTAACGCATAAGTTGAAAAGGAAACCATGCGTTTGTAAGGTTGGATGCATGATTGGCCGAAGTAGTGGCAAGAGGCATTGCCAAGAGTTGTCATGCGTTGGAAGCCAAGGAGAAAAATGGCTAAGTGTTAGACTACGCGTTGATGTGGTGCCATGCGTTGGCCATGAAGTATTGAGAGGTTACTTGGGCATGGAGAGAAGCTGGAATATGGCTAAGAACAACGCATGCGACAGCTAAATGTCTTGAAGAGGTTAGAATAACGCATGCGGCAGCCTCAAGTTGTGCATCCAAGGGCGCTGGACGTTGGATGCGTTGGATGCGATGGATGCGTTGGACGCGATGGATGCATTGGATACGATGGATGCGATGGATAGAGGCATGCGGCGATGGAGGCAGGCGCGATGGATACGTTGGACGCGAGAGTATGCGGCCGATGGTTTTCGGCCGAAGGGATGCGCTGGTAGCATGCGACGATAGATGGCATGTGGCGATGAAGGATGCGGCGATGCATGGCATGTGGTGATGGGGGTATGTGTCGCCGGTATGCGACAACAACTATGCATTAACATCATGCGACGATGCTATGCGTTGTGCGGCTGAAGGTATGCGTCGACGGTATGCGGCAAACACTATGCGTTGGTGTCACACGGTGATACGATGCATCGATGCTATGCGGCCGAAGGAATGCGTTGGTAGATTGCGGTGATGCGATGGTATGCCATGATGGATGCGATGGATGCGATGGACGCGGCAGTGCTATGCGATGGTAAGCAGCCGATGGATGCGATAGACGCGATGGACACGACAGTGCTATGCGATGGTAAACAGCGATGGATGCGATGGATGCGGCAGTGAAATACTATGCGTTGGTGATGTGCTATGTGTTGGTGATGCACTATACGTTGGTGACGTGCTATGCGTTGGTGATGCGCTATGCATTGATGATGGTTTATACGTTGGTGATGTGCTATGTGTTGGTGATGTGCTATGCGTTGGTGATGTACTATGCGTTGGACATCTGAGGGCATGTGGGCGCATTGGACAAGGCTAGTAGTATGCGTTGAAGGAGTGTTGGTCATTATCCTAGTTAAACGCATATGATGTTGGATGAATGCATATGAAGGATGGACGCATTCAAGGATGTCATCCGGATGTGGCTTGTTAGGAGGAATTCTTAAACCTTAAGTAAAAGGGGTGGATGCATAAGAAGACATACAAAGTTGAGGGTTATGCGTTGGTAAAAGGGGAGCAAGACACCTTGGGTTGCGCTGATGCAAGATTGCATTGATAGTGTAAGGAAGAGACACTTGGACATGTAGCAAAGTAGGAAGTGTCGGCTTTAGAGCAATCTTAGATGCCTATAAATAGGGCCAAGGACTTTAGATGGGAA
Source organism: Benincasa hispida (assembly GCF_009727055.1). NCBI lineage: Eukaryota > Viridiplantae > Streptophyta > Magnoliopsida > Cucurbitales > Cucurbitaceae > Benincasa > Benincasa hispida. Next base: position 29,551,756 of record NC_052360.1, read on the forward strand.
CTCAAATTATCTTCAAAGGACATAAAGAAGAGTGTATTGAGAGGAGACTATGCGTTGGTAGGAAGACCATGCATTGGTCAAGAGGTTCCAAGAGGGGAGATGCTGTCGGACAGAAAGGACAGGAAGTAGCATCAAATTGGGACGAGGAGTTCTCCCAGAATACTCATGCGTTTGAAGTGATTCCAAAGCCATCTGAAAGCTAAGTGAGTCTAGTTTTCAGGGTAGGGCTTCCGGAGAAGAAGCTCCAAGGAATCGAGCTGGATAATGAGAACAAAACAGAGGGGTCGAGCTGTCGGGTAAGCTGGGTCAGTCTTGATATTTTGATGATTCCGATACACGAGAAGTTCTGAGCTAAGCTTTTGAGGTAAGCTTCCTGAGGAATTTTAGAGCATTTTTATAGAAGGAAGTATCTCGAGATAAATCATAGAACCATGAGTAATCTGAGCTTTAATTTTAATATGGAATTTAGGGTTCCAAAGAGGAGCCCGAGAAGATCAAGGAACTTCTAGAGAGAAAGGTTCCTAAACGACCAAGGTGAGTGGTACTTTTCTTTAAGTCTTAAAGCATATATTTTAGAATAAATTGTGTATGCTTATGTTATGAATGAGTACCTAGCATGAGATTGAGATTATGTGATCGGGATGGTCAGGGGGTCAATAGACCTAGTTCCTGAGCCCGTAAGCAAAACCTCACGGGATGATCAGGGGACCGAGAGGTCTAGTTCCTGAGCTTGTGGGAGGATCCTAGTATGGGATGGTCAAAGGACCGATGGGCTTAGCTTCTAAGCCCATGAGCGGGGAGCCATGTGCACATAAGAGACAAAAGAAACGTAAAGAGTAAGCGTTGTTTTTAGTAACAATTATCTATCTAACGTGTGTGTAGGTAGACAACATACTCATTCTAGTTAGTTATCAGTTTAGCTATCTACCGTGTGTGTAGATAGAAGTTGAGACCAGACTCGTTCAAAACTGAGGTTTGAATGTAATCTCGTTTATGATATGCTTGTTATTTATGAGTTGAAATAGACTCTAGAAGTTGCTTACCACTCACTGAGCTTTGTGAAGCTCATTCTGTTATTTCATGTTTTTCTTCCCAGGTAGCGAAAGGTGAGGAGTTCTAGGGTGCTGCTAAGGTCAAGATATGCCACATGCCACAGTTACACTTCCGGAAGGTTTTACAGTTGGTTGTTGTTGTAAACTTTGTAGTTAAGTCTTGGAGTTGTATAAACGTTACATTGTTGTAATAAAATGGGCATACTTAATCCATTGTTGTTTGCCTCCTTGACTTAATCAGTTGGTTGTTGAATTTTTTCATTGGTATCAGAGTTATTTCCACAAGAGTTTTTTGGCAGTAAGTGTCAACAAAAGGGTTGATAATTGCTGCAGTCATGCTCTTTCTCCTAGGCTCAGAAGGTAATCTGGGGCGGGGTGTGACATATAACAATTATAAACTAATTAATAAAAGCATATTCCATGCATATTACATTCATTAACATACATAATATAATTCTTATATTGATGTTAATGAATAACTATATAGTACGCATGCTTTCAATCAAACTTTAACACATATAATATAACTTTTATATTATAACCATACAAACTGTATAGTATAATCATGCACGTTTAGACTTTAAGAATTAACTTAAATTTTAAATATAAAATTTATATTTATATGTGATGCATGATCATGTAGGAATCAAATTCCTTATGCAGAAGCGTGTGATCACTGTTTGCCTCAATTATGTTATATGAATTTTAGAGAGAACAGTAATAAAGAAACAAGATTAAACATGTTATTAAGAAATTTAAAAGAAAAAGATGTTACCTTTGAAGAATAGACTTCACCCTTAAAAAATTGAATCCTCACAGCACTACACGAACTAATTCCACGTGCATGACACCACCAAAATCGACTTCGTTACTATTATCTTAGACAAAAAAGAGTTTATGCGAAACTTTGGAAGTGAAAGGAACAATACAAAAACTCTTTTCTTTGAGAGTGTGAGAGATGATCAGATTGTGTGAGAGAGTAGGACTGTCAAATTTTTTTACATGAATCTCATTCAAGGAACCTTTTCAACTGCAGACTATTTTGCAGATTTAAATGAAGGGATCAGATCCAGTAGCGGAACTGTCTCACGTGAGATTGCCTTGCATCATGCGATTTGATTTTACATTAAACAAAATCATTATACTAAACAGAATAAATAAACACATCAATTAGCATGCTTTTAGGGAAAAAAGGTTAGAATGGTTCTTACCTTTGTAGATTCTCTAACGCCACGAACAAGCCTCTCCAAGGTTCCAACTAACAGATCTCTAAACGGTCTCGATCACGAACAACTCCTTGAGCGATCTCGAACAACTCCTTAATTAAATAACACTTATTTAATTAATTAACAACTGCACTTTTCTCATTACAGATCTATTTTTGTGTCCACGGATATATACCAATAACAGTGAGTTAATCCTTCATGAGTGTTTGTAACTCTAATTGGGTCAATTTACCCTTTTACCCTTAGGTTATCTCTAGGTCCAGAAGTATTAGTTCTCCTCTAATGAACAACCTGTTTATGGTCCAACTAATAAACAGAAACCCTCTTGGGCCAATGAAAGGGTAGGGCCATTTGTTCAAGTCTTGGAGATACCACTTAAGGGAACACTCATCTACTTACCTTCAAGGAGGGAAGAAGTGAATTCCATCTTGTATAATTATGTTTTTAGTTCCTCACTCGCTCTTGTTCCCAAAATGATAAGCTTATTGGGTCAGCAATCTGGCCACCCTCACCCATGCAAATCAAAGGACAATCCCTCGTGAACAAAAGTTCATAATATACTTAGGATTGAGACTAAGTCACCAAGGCCATTATATTAAAATAGGAACCAAACTACTCAACGGTGTTATATCTAGTGGTTACTATTTCGCAGTGCAGTCTTATGTTAACTCTGTGCATAGGATACCTTCACTCGCGTATCACCTTTACAAATGTGTTGTATCATTTCGTTTGTATCAAATACAAAGTGGGTCGTATCAATAGTGTTACTAGGATAAGGTACCCAACCTTATCCCTATACTATAGACCCTTTAGGCTAAATCTTGAATGCTAATCTCCTATGTCTCCACATATAGTTCAAGACTCATAAGGTAGCCTCAGATGTTAGTTTATTGGATTTAGGGTTATTAAGACAAATTAGACAACAATACAAACAATAACATTTATTGATTGGACATTTATAACTCTTTATTAATGACGGTCAATTAATAACATTTACTATCTACGAGTTTTAGGGCATAAAACCCAATATTAAAGACAGAGAATGAGAGGGTAACTGCCCTGTCTCCATTCTCCCACTTTCCCACTCCCCTACAATGCATGGGAGTTTAACTTTAATTTAATTAATTAAATTAAATCAACCAATTAATTTAAATATCCAATATTTAATTTAATTAATTTTAATCATATTCTAAATGTGCATTTCTCACATAACTTATAATTTTATTATGAATCTTATTTATTTTAATTATAACCTATAGCTTTAATATAAATCTAATATGTATTAATTTATTATTTGAAACTTATTCAAATATTAATACGCTCATATTATATGTTCAATTGTGAATATAAAATTAAATTTATATTATAATATATATTAATTGTATCACATGCAATTAACATTATATTATTTTTGTATCATACACAATTAATTTCCTTTACAATAATTTGAACTCTTCAAATTCTTTCCACTTTAAAATCCTTGTTTAATCCATATGTGAGTTTGCAGAAGGACCTAATGGACTTACAATTATAAGCTCCAACGATTCAAGATTAATTAATTAAACTCTTTAATTAAATTAATCATTATTCATTAACTATGGGGCACTCTACTAAAAACCCATAGCTGTATTCCTATGAACTGCAATATATTTTTGTGTACATTGAAGTAACCATATTTTGTAAGTCAATCCTTTACAAATTGTTTATAATTACAGTTGAGTCAAATTATCGTTTTACCCTTATAATTACCTTTTGTATCTTAAGTACCACTGATCCTCTAATGAACAATTTTGTTTATGGTCCAAACATAAACAAATTCCCTTTTGGGCCAGTGAGAGGGTGGGACCTCATTTTTCAAATTCCGGAGTCAACACTTAAGGGAATAATATGTCTATTTTCCCTAAAATCGGGAAGGAGTTAATTCCATCTCGTGAAGCTTTGTTCTCAGCTCCTCACGTGGTATTATCTCCAAAATGGTAGGCATATTAAATCGATAGCTAAGACCACTCTCATTCATACAAATCAAAGAACGATCCTTATGAACAAGAGTTCATAACTCACCCAGGATTAAGATCGAGTTACATGGTTATTGTTTGAAATATAGAACTCTTTAATTAAGAGTGTTATAAAGAGAGATTATATTTTGTGGTTCAGTCATATACATACTCACTATATAGGATACCTCTACTTGCATATCATTGCATGAACGATTTGGATCAAATCGTTTGTAAAACTTACAACTGTTGTAACATTTATAAAATGAGTCATATCCATGGCGTTACTAGGATAAGGTACCCAATCTTATCCATATACATAGACCTTTCAGGTTATTCCTTAAACGCGATCTAGTTGTATGTCAACTACATACTGTACAAGCTACATTAGATAACTTCGGATCTTAGTTTATTGGATTTTGAATTATGCAAATAATGCATAATACTTTATTCATTAAATAAACACTTTATTTATTTATTAATAATTTTTTTACAAAATATACAAACTACAAGATTTAGGACATAAATCCTAACAATCTCCCACTTGTCCTAAAAATAGTGGGATATACAATACATGTCAAAGTATATAATAAACTAGAGCATACAATATACCTAGTCACATCTCCCACTTGCCCTAGTCTAAGTGATACATATCTTGTAGACCTAGACCTTCTAGATGACCCTCGAACACTTTAGCCATGAGAGTCTTGGTAAATGGATTAGCACTGTTGTGCTCCAATGCTATTTGCATGATGATCACATTCTCTCGTTGCCCAATCTCCCGTATCAAATGATACTTTCGTTCTATATGCTTTCCTTGCTTAGGCTTCAAAGTTCCTTTAAGTTTTCTATAACACCACTACTGTCACAGTAAAGAGTGATAGGCTAATACATATTTGGCACAACATCCAAAGGATCAAGAACTTTCTCAGCCAAACAGCTTCCTTAGTAGCTTCACAAGCAACTACATATTTTGCCTCCATAGTAGAGTCCGTAACACAACCTTGTTTTAAGCTACGCCAAACTACAACTCCTCCATTAAGAGTTAACACTGATCCTGATGTAGATTTTCTAGGATCCTTATCAGTATCAAAATTAGAGTCGTGTATCTTGTAAGGATCAGATCATTAGCACTATACATAAGCATGCTAATCCTCGTTCTCATAAGATACTTGAGGATTGTTTTTACTGTCATCCAGTGATCAAATCCTATATTAGATTGATACCTACAAATCCCAACTACATAGCATATGTCTTGCCTTATACATAACATGATGTACATAAGGTTGCCCACAACCAATGCATATGGTATCCGTCTCATTTTCTCAACTTCTTGAGATGTCTTAGGATATTGTTCCTTAGACAAGGTAATTTCTTGCCTAAAAGGTAAGTTAGCTTTCCTGGAACTTTGCATTGAATATCTGACAGACATTTTGTCAATATACGACAATTAAGACAAGACTAACATTTTGTTCTTGCCATTTTTAATAATTAGAATACCAAGAACATACTGTGCTTTTCCCAAATCTTTCATTTGGAATTAAAAGATAGCCAACTTTTAGTGTCAATAAGAAATCCTATTTCATTCCCAATGAGTAAAATATAATCTACATACAGCACTAGAAAAGCAACAGTACTCTTGATTATTTTCTTGTAAACACAAGGTTCATCAATATTTTGCTCAAAGCCATTAGATTTTACCACATTGTCAAACCTTATGTTCCAAGATCTAGATGCCTACTTCAGCCCATAAATGGATGATTTTAGCTTACAAACCTTTTGCTTTTGACCTTGTTTTATGAATCCCTTTGGTTGATTCATGTAGATGTTCTCATCAAGATTGCCATTCAGAAAAGTAGCCTTGACATCAATTTATCATATCTCATAGTCATAATATGTGGCAATGGATAAGAGAATACAAATAGATTTTAACATGGCAACATGAGAAAAGGTTTCTTCATAATTAACCCTTTATACTTTGGTATAACTTTCTACCACAAGCCTTGCTTTGAAGATTTGAACCTTTCCATCTACACCCCTTTTCCTCTTGCAGTCAACCTATAGGTTTTACCCATAAGGTCGATCTATAAGTTCTTAGACTGAATTGGGATACATAGATTTCATTTCAAGATTCATGGTTTTAACCCATTCATCTTTGTCAACATCTTCCATTACCTTTTTAAAAGATAATGGATCCTCAATGCCATCATCCGATATGATGACATGGGCTTCTGTTAAATCAATATAACTCTTAGGATGGGATATAACCCTCCCATTATGGCGAGGCTCTCTCAATTATTGAGGATGATTTTTATTAGATGTGTTAGCATTAACTCTTGTTGATGTACTAGCATTGTCAACATCTTTCATTGAAATATTGTTAATTTCATTGGAAATTTCACTTAAAATTAATTTACTGTGTGGTTTGTGATCTCTTATATGATCTTCCTCTAAGAATGTGACATTTGTTGATACAAATACCTTGTTCTCCTTTGGATCATAAACGAGATCACCTCTGGTTTCATTGGAATAGCCTACAAATAAACATACCCTCGATCAACGTTCCAATTTCTTTGGATTTGTTGTTAACACATATGCTAGACACCCCCAAATTCTGAAATGTTGATAGCTTATAGAATTAAAAGCTATTGTAGCCTTTTACTGAGAATTATAGGGGCTAATGAGCATAATATGCGTTGATAATACCAAAAATTCATGTGGAAAAGTGAGCTTGTGTCGACCAACATTGAAAATCTTCGCTAACCCTATATCATGCATCATTCTGCGTCAAAATGTCTATTTTTGTAGGCAACGGTTGAGGGATGATTCATTTTTCGTCCTTATTTTTAATGTATACGTAATTATCAGGTTCTACAACGGTGCGAGAGAGAAGATATCTCCGATGATTTCTTTTCACTTGCAATAGGACCTTTGTCTGAGGTGCGCTCTTACAATGGATGCATTGTTAATGGGGTACGGTTTCACACTGTAGAGCGTGATAATCGTCGAGCTACACAAAATAGTGGAGTCCTAGTGGCCGGGGAGATCAGTGAGAACACAAGTGTGGATAACAATTTCTACGGTGTTGTAGATGAAGTATTAGATTTGCAATATGCGAATAGAAGACACGTTTTCTTGTTGAAGTGTAGATGGTCTGACACAGATAACAACAAAAGTAATAGGACACATGTGGATTTAGGATACAAATCGATCAAAACATCACACTTTTGGTATGTCGACGAGCCTTTCATCTTTGCTATTCAAGCACAATAAGTCTTTTATATTGATGACATCAAACATGGTAGCAATTGGAAAGTTGTTCAAGTAGTCCAAAATTAACGAATATGGGATGTACTGGAAGTTGATGATGTTGAAAACGCACAACTAGATTTACTAGAAATTGTTGATGGCGTTGGAGTGGATGAAACCATTGAGGAGGTTACTTTATGCAGAGTTGACGTTGATCCTACAGTTGTGGAAAGACCAATTACTATACATAGCGATCATGACTTCATAAACGATAATGAAGAAGAACAATTATCTCCCAATAATAGTTCAAGTGCTGATGAATAATTTGAATTAGATTACGATGATGAGTAATGATATATCTACAAAATTCTCTTTTTCTCTAGATTACATGTATTTCTTGTTAATTTAATATTGTTTTCTCTCTTTTGTGTTTGTATAGATACGATGTCAACCCCTAATAATAATTTGAATTAGATTACGATGATGAGTAATGATGTATCTACTAAATTCTCTTTTCTCTAGCTTACACGTATTTATTGTTAATTTGATATTTTTTTCTCTCTTCTGTGTTTGTATAGATACGATGTCAATCCCTAATAGGCAACGAGAGGCTGATGAAGAATTCTAGGAGTTATATCTAGGCAACACGGTATCTTCGGTGGGTGATACTTCAGGTTAGTATATTTTGAAATATATTCTGTTAACTGAAATACATCATAAACTGTTTTAAATTTTTTATTCTTCAGATAGTGGCTCAGCATCCAATCGGAAGAAGCGAGAGCATTCATGGAACATCGAGCTGGAAAAATACGTATAAAAACATTGGAGAATCACAATCGTCATAAATAAAGGGGAGACGAAACCAATATCGCAACATTCAGTTCGTTTTAGTAATGCGATCGACGTCGCCGTGAAATCTGCATTTCCAGTACGGTGTCGTACTTTTGCTAAGGTTCCAAACGAGTTCGTAGAATTGGCTAAAAGTCAATTATTGGTAAGTAATTTTAATTTTATTCTTTTACAGTCATGAACATCATCTATGCTAATTCTTCCCTCCCTCTTTTGTAGGCTCATTTCGATCTTGATCTGTCCAGTCAACGACTTAACTGTTTCATAGAACATCAAATCCAAAACCTGTTCAAAGAATTTAGATCAGACTTGCACAGACATTATAGATAATGTGAAGATCCTCAGCAAGCACGTGCCAGTTTCCTAGTTGGATTAAAAATAGGCCAGAAGATTGATACTTTTTGTGTGACCGCTTCGAGAATGAAGCGTTTCAGGTAAAATATTTATGGCGTGTATCATTTGCTGCATTTACTAATACATCACACTATTGACATATTTTTTTTCTTCAAATGTAGGAAATGTCTGTGACGAACCGGAAGAATAGAGAGGAATTACCGTTCGACCACATAGGTGGATCAAATTCATTCCTACAAATTCAAGCAGAGTTGAAATAGGACGTGTTAACCTATTTAGGAAAATACACTCTAAAGGTGGCAAGTTTGTGAATGAGGCTGCTGAAAGTGCACATGTAACATTTTTTTCTTTACTGTCGTGTTTTTTTTTTTTTTTTTTTTCACTTTTAACTTTAGTCACTTGTTCTTACCCATTTAACTATTATGTCTAGCATCAAATGTTGGAACTATAATCCAACCCCACTATAGAAGGTTCTCAACCACTAACAGAGGATGAAATCTGTGAGATGGTTTTAGGTGGATGACCAGTATATTCAAAAGCTCTAGGTTAGGGCCCTAAGCCTATGTCAAGAAGGAGTACCATGTCATCAAGCTCGTCATCTACTCAAGGAACGGAGGCTGGAATGGATGAATTGAGAGTCAATTTCCAACAGTCTCAGTCGAAGATTAAGGAACTCGAAGACGTTCAGAGAAGAATGCAAGAGGATCATGCGAGGCAAATGGAAGAAATGAAAAAGATGATTGAAGACATGGTACGATCACATAGAGGAGACCCACCAAATTATGTATGATTACTACATTATTTAGTTGTGTAATATGTTGCTATCCTGCATTTATGGTAGCAAAGTTTAGTTATGTCTTAAGTAGCTTTAGGCAGTTATGGTAACAAAGTTTAGTTATGTCATTTGATCAGTTGAAGATTCAAATATTAGGCTTGTTGAGCTAGACAGTGAAACTTTAGGCTTTAAAAAGGTGTCTTTGCTCTGATTTGGTTGTAAATATGTGTCATTTAAAGATTCAACATTCTCATACAAATTAGATAAGCATCCACCATGCCTTGATTTATCAAAAGCCTAATCACAGTCCATGAATCTCGCTCTCTCCATGTATTTCGCTCTCTCTATGAATCTCGCTCTCTCCATGTATCTCACTCTCTCCATGTACCTCGCTTGCAAAAATGCCCTCAGCAGCTTTACACCCTGAAACTTTAGGCTTCAAAAAGGTGTCTTTGCTCTGATTTTGTTGTAAATATTTGTCATTTAAAGCTTCAACCCTCTCATACAAATTAGATAAGCATCCCACCATGCCTTGATTTTTCAAAAGCCTAATCACAGTCCATGAATCTCGCTCCCTCTATGTATCTTGTTCTCTCCATGAATCTTGCTTTCTCCATGTATCTCGCTCTCTCTATGTATCTCGCTTTCTCCATGTATCTCACTCTCTCCATGTATCTCGCTTTCAAAGATGCCTTCAGCAGCAGCTTCACACCCTGATTGACATCTAAAGTAATGACTTTCTCCACCAAAGCACCAACTTCTTTGATATTAAACTTGTTCAGGGGAGTAATACTAGAAATGGTGGACATTGGTTTCACAGTCAAATCATTGATCACCATGTAAGGACTAGAATCTCGTTCTCTCCTTACCTCTCGCTCCCTCCCACCATGCCTTGCAAAACATATGTTAATTTAATTCAACTTTTTTTAAAATCTTAAAAGGGATCACTATTTTATGCCCTGTTTTAATTTACTAAACATATGTTAATGACTTGACTGTGATTTATAATTCTTCTTTTTACTGAAATTTCAACTTTATTTCCAAATATTATATAATATACAATAAGCAGTCAAGGTCTCAAAAGTAGGAATGGTTGACAAATTACTTTTACTTGGTAAAGCACACATCATTTTCCCTTCCAAAAAAGGTTTCCTGGAAATGCTCTGAAAAGTTCTCAAAAGTTTTATTTATTTTTTTATTTAAATTGATGCATGTCTTAATATAATTTCACACGCATACAATTATAAAAATATGTTGGGATAATAATAACGAGTAAAAGTGAATAATAGATTAATGTTATACAAACATAAAGACAAAGTCAGGTCCAACACTAAGCTTTTTTTGGATTAGGTAATTCCAATTCCAATTATCAATCCTAAAGTTTGACTGCATATAATATTAATTTGGATGGATTCACTTCATTTCTAAGCTTTCCATTAAATTACACTTTCATCTACTATATTAGATCTTTACTCATTTCCCAATATATAAATGAAATGAGATAAATTGACTGTATTATCAATTACATGTTAAACAACTAATTACTGAGGATAACTTCAAGTGAATCATTGTCCCTTTTGATTTGCAAATTTTATCCAACAATTATGATGTGTTTTAATTGAACTTTTTATATAAATAACAAATTATGTTGAAAAAGTGTCGGATATATTTCTTTACTATTATCTACCCCATTATCCTATGCATGCACTAATATTATTTTGAGATAAGCTGGCCCTTCTTACATACTTTTCATGCAAATTTAATTTTTACTAGATTCCAATCTAAAAGATCATATAGGAGTTTCAAAAATTTAAAAATAGAGGAAATTGAATTCTTTATCGATATAACATTTCAATGTTTTTGTTTTTTTTGTAGAATGTTGTTCGGAGATGAGCTGAGACAATTGTTGAAGATGCTATGTTCGAGAAGTGTTCTAGATGTTGTTCTTATTTTACTTCTTTTATATATTTCTGAATATAATGGACAAGTGTTCTAGAGCTGGGACAACGTTTGGATATTGTAATTTTTTATTTGTTATAAAATGGACTTCATTTTCGTTTATGTGAATCTTTATTTGGTATAATATGTTTCACAGGATTTCAGATCAAATTTTAAAAAATTACAAACGATATATTAAATTTTAATACTCCCCACGTATATAGGATCCCCCGACGCAATCTAAAACGGCGCCGAGAGTTAGGGGGAACTCTCGACGCGGTGTAGCCCATCGGGTATTCCAGGAACTCCCGAAGCCGTATACTAAGTGTCGGGAGTTCCCCCTAACTCCCGACGCCATTCAAAAGTTCGTCGGGAGAGGATCTCCCGACGGATTTCTCTTGACCAAACTACCGACGACCGTTTATGCATTCAGAGATCCTTGCCCGATGAATTTTCCACACTTTTCCGACGAAATATGACGTCGGGAGAAGCCAGATTTCCTGTAGTGAATAATAATCTAATATATTAATATGGCTTTATAAACCATAATTAATAACTAAAAGCTTCGACCAAGTTTATATATTAATTTCTTTTATGCATCTTTCCCATGTCTCCAATAATTATCTTATTCGCTAGTTTACTTTCTTCATGTATGTCTTTCAACAAGAATTATTCAACTTATTTGTGGAGATAATACTTCTATAAAATTAAAATATATATAAAAAAGGGACGTTTCAGAAATTTCTACCATGATGCTTCAGCCATGTAAGATGAATTTAGTATTATTGACATTTGTAAAAAATATATATAAAAAGTAGGTTTTCTTCACTTTCTAAAAACGTCAAGTATATTAGAATTTAACATTTCAAAAGTATCGAACAATAAAATTATTCTTGTGTGTAGTTGTGAGGCATTACATTTTGGTTATAATTTTTTTTCACTACTTTCATTCCGTAGTTGAATTAGATTAGGTATTCTTTTAGTTACATTTTTGTTATATATTTTGATTTTGGGATATTTTTTCTTGCAATGTTTTGTAATGTCTCACAGCGAACAGTTTTCCTATTATTTATTTATAATAATTTATAATTATTATCATTACCGGAGATGTCAAAGAAGAGACTGTTAACTCTAATTACACTAGTGCAATTGCAAGGAGTTTTAATTAGGAAAAATTGTTTAAAATACCCCTGATTTAAAGCCCAAAATGATTTTGTCCCACTTTTTAAAACTAAAGTATTTTGACCTCTTGCTTAAATCATCTTCAAACAATTTTAGAAAATTACCTCCCATTTATTTTCTCTCTTCCTTCATCTTCATGTTTTTTTCCCTTCTTCCTCTTCTTCTCTGGTGAGCGATCAAACTAGAACAGATCTGACAAGTCTTCTCTCATTTGTTTCAATTTGTGTTGCAAAACGAGACTGATCGTTAGAGAATGAGAAAGAAGAGTGGAGAGCCAAGAAAGTAGTGGAGACGAGAGATAAAAATGAGAGGCCAATCCACATGCGCGAGAGTTTTATTTTGGTAATTTCACTCAAATTTAACATCAACAAAGGATAAAAAAAAACCTCATTTTCAAAAAGCGGAGAAAATTCACCCATATTCGCCCCATCCTCAATTTGGGTTATTTGTACAAATTTTCCTTTTAATTAGAGCAATTATCATGTGTGCATGCATTCAATTGCCAGTATAAATAATGTGTATACAATTTAAGTTCGCAATATATTCAATAAAAAGAACTATAAGGGGTGTTTGGATCACCAACATGAGTTGAGTTGAGTTGGTAAATATTACCAATTTAATGTTTGACCCATCAACTTTAAATGTTGATGGAGTCGAGTTGGTTATTTTAATCAACTCACCATCTCTCCATTGCTTTCAATGGCTTCACCTGTTAGCCATCACCGATGACAACCATTGTCACACTCTGACTACATACTCCAGCGACTAACTTCGAAGACCATCTTTGCATGGTCAACTCCGACGATCAAGTTTGGGCTTCTTTGGGCTTCAACAACAACAACCTCTGATGATCAACTCCAGTGACAACCACCTATGACACCAATACTGACATTCACCTTAAGCGACCATTTTCGAAGAAGACCACTTATGACAACCAACACTGATATTCATCGTCGAGGATGGCCACCGTTACACACTCTGACAACCACATTCACTCTGCCAACTCCGATGATCAACTCCCAGCTCTAGCAACCATCTCCATTAATCAACTTTGGTGACAATCACTTTGACAACTAACATCAACATTCACCTTAAGCGACCAGCTCTTGCGAAAATCACCTTTAATAATCAACTTCGATAACAATCACCTTTGGTAGCCAACTCCGATGTTAACTCTAAAAAAAGAGATAATTTTATGTCCTTAATCCTATTGTTTTGAATAATTCTTTTGCTCTATTTGTCTTATTTTGTAGGAAAATTGATCCCATAGAGCAAGCTGAGATGAAAATCGAGCCAAAATGTAGCAAAATCGGAACTTGGATGCACCATATTGAATAGAGACGTCAAAATGACCAAACTACCCTTGAGGGCAGCATTGCAACCCTCTCCTGACCATTGCTTGATGCTGAAAGGCAATAAACATCGACTTCTGGACAAGCATTCAGCGTCGTAACGCCCCTCCAACGCTCCAGCTCAATGTTATTGGACATTAGTAATCGAACAAGACAACGTTGCAATGCTACGAACTTTAACAGATGAATTGCTTCTGCGCGTGCAGTCGAATGTCATAGCAGCGTTGTAGCACCTCCTTGATTCTCGAGGTCTGATTCCACCGCAGTATTGCAATGCTCTGATAGCATTGCAACACTGCACTCATTCTACAAATAGAGAGTTTCTATTCTAGCTGCAGGGGGTGTGAAAAAAAAATACAGGGTTAGAATGTATTTGGGTGCCGATTAGGTCGATTTTTTGGGCAAGTTTCACCATATTCAACATTCTTCATTGATTGACTTTTCCATAAGCCTATGAAAAGCTAGGTAAACACTTCTTGGGATTAGTTGTATGTTTAAATTCTTGAAGGTTTCTTGTTGATTGTACTAAATTTTTGTGAACTCATTGGGTTGATTTGATTCATATTTAACAGAGTTTTTCTGAATTGATCTAACAAGTCGATTTATTTTAAGTTCTTGTTTGCAAAAATCATCATAGCCTATGCAAAATTGTTGATTTCGTTGCACAAATTAGGATCTCATGTGTAAAGTTAAGACTTTTTTTGACCTAGCTCATGTATGCCATAATTTAATCTGTCTCAATTGATCATGCTATAAGAAATGACTTTCCAGTTTGTAGTGTGTCTTAACATTTGTTTTGTAATGCAATTTGGTTTTAACTTGGATTTCGTTGAGAAAGAAGAGTTTTAAATTAAATTAAGGCTAATTTGGTTTAACATCAAATTTGGCTATTTGGGCTATTAGATTCTCTAATAGGTTGAGGAGTTTATTGATTTTGTATAATTAGTTAGAGCCCGGTGATAGAAAAATTAAACATACATACTAATCTCAAGGCTCTTTTCATTGATTTAATCCAACCCATTTGTGTGCTCATTCGTGTTTCTATCCATCGAATGTTACTTTTTAATAACTGTTTTCACAAATCAAACAAAAACCTCCGCCACATGGAATTCTTTAATTACCTTTCTAGTTGATAGTTTCTTTGTGGATTCGACCCCGTTCTTACTACTTGTCCAACTAATGCACTAAATAAAACAAAAAAACTTGGCTAGAAAAAGTGTTTTTAATTATAGAATTGAAATTATTAGTTGATAGTGTTTGAAAAAAAATAGGGTGGATCTAATACAAGATACAATGTCAAGTACGATGTCATAGATAATATGTGGAAAGTGGGTAACATGAAAGCAAAAAGAAATATAAAGACACAAAGATTGATAACCTTGTTCGGTGAAAATTCACCTATGTCTGAGGAGTTGTGTGCCCAATGGAACGAAACTTCACTATACAAAGAATTTAATAATTACAACGAAAGTACTTACCTGATAGGCTCCCTCTTCAATGACTCACGTATAGCTATCTTTTCAATTTCGACTTAGGCTTCCCCTAAGTTTGAGCTCATCTCACCTCCACAAAGAAGCTTCTCCAAGCTTTGTATGAGATCCTCTTGATACAACATATTTAGGCTCCTCTAAGAGTGAGATACTCTCATATTCATCAAATTTCAGCTCCCCCTAAGTATGAGTTTCCATTATCTTCAACGTACTTACGCTCCCTCTAAATACAATATCAAATAACACTTCTATCGAGTTCTACAATGGCTACTGAACCAAAAACTCAATGACAAATACAAGGATTTTCAATCATAATACATGGAGGTTAAGGCTTAGGCAAACCCTAAGCTCAAAACTCTCAATACACACTTTTCTAGTAAGGTGGCTAACCCTAAAATTGAATAAGAGTACAATATAAATAAGCCTAGGTTTGAAAATATCTTTTACACTTTAACGGCGACAAAAACTTTCTCCGAGAGGCTTTCTTGATTATTGGTATATCGATTGGTCCAACACGGATTGAAATAGAAGCCAGTTCGACAGGAAGCTTTTGAAAACGCAGTGCACCCAGGTAAATAAGGAACGAGATGAATACAGAGGTTAAACGAGCATCCCACACCCAAAAGGTGCCCCACATAGGTCTTCCCCGAAACCCCCCAGTCACTAAAGTAAACAACGTAAAAAAAGCACCCATTTCTGTACCGGTTCCGGAAGAGCGAAGAAAAATTGAAAAAGACTGAAAATGGAATTGAAATTGCCAAATCGAAAACGGGCGATCTCTTCCTCATATGAATATGTGTGTTTGGTGATTTGTGTCTTGGGAAAGTAAATAAATATTATGTATTGGAGAATAAAGAAAGCAGCCACAGAAATCTACAAATAAACGCAGACAAATAAGGAAAAGATATTTTGTTTGAATTTGCTACTAGACATGTAACGATGTTACTAACAATATCTTTGACATGTTGTACAACATATGGCTCGAGTTTTGCTTGTAATAAAATAAGTCAACCACACTATAGTAACAATCTTCCCCTTTGTCAATTTTTTAATGGAAACCAAACCAATCATCAAGGCATGATAACAAAAGCAAACCAACTAGACTAGAGCAACACACATATAACAACAAACCACCATAAACCATCAGACAAACCAAATTAACAATCATAAACACAAACCATTAAGCAAAGAAATCAAAAGCAGATTAAAATGACCACACTCATTCTCCCCCTTTTGTTTGCCTTACATAAACAGCCAAAGCCAACACCATATATCATATAACACATGCCTAGAGCCTTCAACATCTAGCTTTGACATAGAGGCCAGATTTACACAGATAATAGATATCTACAACAACTCAACATTAACTTCAATCACAAGATCAGTAGATCAAAAAGAGAACATGATAATCTCGTGATTTAGATATAAGAACCTATAGGATACAATTTTCAAAAGAATGAGTTTCACATTAGACATTAAAAAAAAGAGTAGAAAAAAAAAAAAAACCTTATCAGCCAACATGGAATACCTTGGACGATGACAAACACAAGATGTCATTGAAACAAATTAATACTAACATAAATAACATTAAGATCGACAATGACGAGCATTACATTCTTAAACCAATGCTTATGAACACCTTTAGAGAGCCTAATAACAAACTCTTTTGTAGCTAAACAATGCTCCAACAGAAACATGAGATTTTTCCTTCCTCAGATCAACTTTCTAATAATCTTTGCAATCTTTTTGCAAGTTTTGATGTCTAACTCTTTCACAAGAACTTTTGTAGAACGACTTACACAACAATATGCGGATTACCCTAAAACCAAAAGCAATAACACCTCTAGATACAACACACAAAAGGAAGGAATACCAAGGACGCAACAAGAATAAAATTGGAAAAAATCACCCCACTGGATCTACAACCAAATAAGGAAAGAAAACTAGAGCCAAATTTCTGTCCATAAACTAGAGACAAAAAAGTCTAACGGGATAAATAAGGAAAATAATATCTTCCAACCAAAACCACATCCCATGCCAAGAAAACCAAAACAGAACCATATCATGATCTCCGTACTCACGGTCGCAACCCAATCTATCCCCCCCTCTCCTGCTATGAAGAAAATTAGTCAATGAAAGAGGGCTGAGATGACAATGTCTCATCAGAGGATGTATCCCTAATGACAGACCCTAGAATCAACAACATCTTTAGCATTAACATGATCAACATTAGGAATATTAAATTTACTAACTTCTTTAAGCCCCTTATAGCCTCAATTTTCAATGCCCAAATCTAAAACATTTTTATTGCTAAAAAAATCAACACCACCTTTTCCACAATTGATTCATTATTGGCACAAGCATTCATCTCTAAAATATCTTCACACATATTCACATCAAAGAGCAATGAATTGGGAATAATAGGATCAATATAGAAAAGAATATATTTCTCAAAGATAAAATCTTTAGGTATATATTATTCTTCTCAGAAGGATGAAAGCTAACCTCAGGACTCCAATTATCAATGTCCTCAATTTTCATCATCTTCTTCTTACTAAAGGCAATCAAAGTAATATCATCATAAATATTCTCCCCAATGCTCTCCACAATACTAGGACTAATTCCTTTAATGTCCTCAGGCAAGTGCTCAACATCAACAACATTTTCTTTTTAAAAAAATTATTCAAGATTCTTTCTAATAACATAAAACTTAGGAAAACTAGCTTAAAAAGCATCATAAATAGAGTTAGGGTCAGATGCAATAACATTCTCAATAACCAGATTCTCAGGAACCACAATAGACAAATGAAACAAATCTCTGACTAGGTCACAACAACCACCATCCTTTTCAAACAACTCTAACTTAGCAGGACTAGTCACATTATCAATATCAGCATAGACTAAGACTGAGGGAACAAGATTTTCAAGAATATCTTTTGAAACATCATCAGTCTTATAGGAAGAAACAATATAAGCACTCTTAATCTCAATAGAATCACAAGCCACATTCCAAAAACAATAGGAACACTAATTTCAAGAACCCTAGTGTCTTGTTCATTAACAACATACTTATTTGTAACATTATATAGACTAATATTTGAAACATGTTTATCAACATTTTCAACAACAACAACTAGCATCTAGACTATAGATACTCACAACTATTTTGTCAACCAGACCACTATCAACAATCAAATTCTCAGGTACCCCAAAAACAGAAGACCAATTTTAAGTAGCAACACTAGTAGATGCATTAGTATAAGCAATGTCATCCTTTACGACATTCACATAAAAATCATCAAACTGACTAGTTGAAGCAACAATAATAACTTTGTTCACCTCATATACACAATTGATGCCAGTAGAAGTATTATAAAAAATCTCAGAAACAACTAGATCAACAGTTTATTGGGAATCAAACTCAGTATCAATAGAAGCATTGAATTCAACTTGATCAACAATTAGAGACTTAACATCCTCTATAATTTCAGATGAAATAACAGGCATACGACTTATATTTGGAATGCTTCTAGTTGAAACAATAGATTCAACAACAATATTAAGAGACACAAAGACTTTACCTAAAGATTAAGTAAGAATATAATTAATAACGTCATTACACAACACATGAGTTTCAACAAATGTCTCTTCAGCCACAGTATGATCAATTAAAGTTTTAGCAGAAGTAACAATCAAAGCATTAGATAATTCAACATGACTAACAACATGGTTAACATCATCAACGAACTTAATAGACACAACAAGATCAATATAATTCATAGGCTCTATCATAGTACTATAACATTATCAAAATTTTGGTCATCACTCACAATCTTTGTTTCTTTAGTAATCACATCATCATTTTCCTACTTACAGAAGTTAACTTAACCCACTTTGATTTTCCTTGATCAAATATTTTTTGTTGCAAGAAGAAAATTTTACACAGATCTAAAAGATCCTTGAGGGATTTAAATTGAACTACTGCTACAACTTTCATCTGTTTATTATTATATCCCAAAGAGTAAGTAAGTTCTCTGACCATACTCATTTTAGGCTCATTCTACAGAATCTGAAGTTGCATCATATCAAGAGATCTCCTGAAAAATACTATTGTTGTACTCGACTATTCTACTTTTTTGGGGAGAGGGCACAACTTCATTGTGCCTAGAAATGTTACAAACATAATGAACAACATTAGAAATCCACAAGTAACAATTATTAGAAGATTGTGTACCTGTCATGATAAGAGCATTATCACTATCAGTCACTAAACATCTATCTTTTGAGAAATTAACATTGAAGCCCAAATCACATAACTAACTTATGCTGATGAGATTTACTGTTAAGCCTTCCACAAGGATGGCATCATTGAGAGAGGGAAGTCCAGAATATTGAAGTTTTCATATGGAAATAATTCTTCCTTTAGTACCATCAACATGTTCAGGACCACATGACTTAAGATCGATTTGAAAATTCTTCTCTCTTGTCATATGCATGGAACAACCACTTTCAAAGTACCAATCTTCTTGATAGATGATCGTAAGGAAGTAAGAGCCACTTACATCTTATCTTAGACTGGTGAATCATTTCTTAACCCACTATTCCATTTTGTTTCTAGGTAAATATTTGTTAGAGTTTGTAACGGGCCAAGATCATCTTGAATAATTCCAAGATGATGAATGACTGATTCGTCCATACAAGCAAGAACAATAGGGTCGAAAGTGTCCTTCTTCACCGCAATAATGAAAAATTCATTTCCTCCTCTCATTATGATTTACATGAGCTGGAGACATTCTTCTTGTCTTGGACATAGAGGTCAACGTTAGTGAATCCTGGACTGAAACAAAGTGATTCAAAGATGATGATTCATGTTTATAAAGGTGTTTTCTATGCTAATTGAATCCAATATCATGCTTAACAGATGATGTTTACCAGAGGTTAAGATCTTGTTAAAATAATATATGCTTAAATTAAGCATGCGAACAGAGTTTGGCATCGATTCATGTTCAACTTTTGAAGCCCTCAACTCTTTCTTTAGCTCAGAAATGGTGTTTAACAGATGATGATTATCTTCAATTAATTTTTCTATTCATTTCTTTTGCAACTCCAAAACTTGTAAGTTTTTCTCCCACTTTTCATAGACTTTTTCTAGTGATAAATTATCAATCTGGATTGAAGCATGATCAGATACTCTTGAGTCTTTACTCAAAATTTTATTAAATATCTAAGGTTCTTCAGTATTATTAGATGCAACACAAATAGTCGAGGCATGAATTTCCTTGTCAGATTCACCACTTGAATTGGACTCATCATCTGACAAAGTCACGAATATCCTTTATTTTGTTTTCTCAAATAATTTGGGCACTTAGGTTGGAAGTGGCCAAACCCTTCGCATTCTCTACACCTTAAGTTTTGATCTTTGTTGCACTGAGCATTTAATCACATTCACTTTCTCTTTTTCTTCCAAATGGTTATGCATAATAGAGTTCTTGTTGCTACTATTGTCTTTGACATGTGAAGTATGAAAGTTCCTGGACTCCATGTCTAAGCATTTTATAACTTTGCTTAATTGTTTAGTTAACAGGGATAGAGTATTAGTAAAATTTTCTTTCGTACTTTGAGTTTGATTTTCATTAGAAACAGACTACAAGCCTATACCTTTACCTTTCTTATGACAATTTCTTTTTATCAAAGGTCAATTCCAAGGTTGGCAAAAGTCCAAACAACTCATCCACCTTCATGGTAGCAATATCATGGGCCTCTTTGATAGCTGTAACTTTCATATGAAATCCTTTTTGGTAGTGAACGTAGAATCTTTCGAACAAGTTTTACTTTATATGTTTTCACCAAAAGCAAAGGATTCATTAGCAATATCCAGGATGTAACCATTGAACTCCGTAATACTTTCATCTTCCAACATCTTAAGAGATTCAAATTTTGAAGTTAGAATCTGCAGACGAGACAACTTCACTTTAGAGGTGTCTTTATGCGCCACGACAAGGATCTCTCACTTTTCCTTAGCAGAAACACAAGTATTGATAAGTCGAAAAATGTTCTTATCAACTCCGTTGAAAATAACATTTAGAGCACGAGAATTTCCAAGGGAAGACTCATCATCAACTTCAGTCCAATTCTTTTCGGGCTTGAGAGAGATCTTGCCATATTTGTCAATAACTTAGGGACGTGTCCATCTAGAGACAACTGCCTTCCAAGTCTTACTGGACTTAAGGAAAGCTGTCATTTTGGCTTTCCAATAAGAGTTGTTAGTTTCATCAAGCACATGGGGACGAGTAGTTGATCGACCTTCCCTGATCAACTCCATTGAATACTTAATGAACAGAAATCAACTTGCTTTGCTACCAATTGAAAAAAAAAAGGATGAATCTAACACATGATACAATGTCAAGAACGATGTCGCGGACAATATGTATGACAATTGATCAATATAAAAGTAAATAGAAATGTAAAAACATGGAGATTGATAACCCAGTTCATTGCAAATTCACCTACTTCTAAGGGGTTGTGTGCCCTGTGGAACGAAACTTCACTATATAAAGAGTTTAGCAATTACAACAAAGTATTTATCTGATAGACTCATTCTTCAGTGACTCATCTACAATTATCTCTTCAATTTCAACTTAGGCACTCCTTAAGTTTGAGTTCCCCTCATTTCCACAAAGAAGCTTCTCCAAGCTTTGTATGATATCCCTCATTACAACATACTTAGGCCCACCCTAAGAGTGAGATACCCTCACATTTATCAAATTTAGGCTCTCCTAAATATGAATTTGTTGGGTTATATGTCCTAAAACTTGTAGTTTGTAATGTTAAACATTTTCTATTATCAATGAAGATGTTATTGAAGTTAATTCAATAAAACTATTGTTGAATATGTAAATTGCACATGTAAAGACTAAATCCAATAAACTAAAGATCCATGGCTATTATATGAACACTTGAACTTTATGTCGTGATATAAAGATGGATCAAGTTCGAGTAAATAGCCAAAACAATCTATAGTATATGAATAAGTTTGGGTGCTTTATTCTGGTAACACTATCAGATGCAGCCCACTCTGTAGTTGTTACAATTTGTTGTAAAGTGTTACAAACGAAGTGATCCTGATTCGTTCATGTAATGACATGAGAAGCGAAGAAATCCTTGCAATGAGTTTGCATAAGATCAGACCAAGAAATAAGTCACTCTTACTTTATGACGTTGTTTATATTTTAAGACTAACTATTTCAAATCGATGACCTAGGTAACTTGACCTTAATCCTGAGCTAACTATGAACTCCTGTTTATTCGAGATTATCCTTAGATTTTCATAGGTGAGAGTTCGTTCAACAGCATCGGCTGAAGAAGCCTCTCATTTTAAGGGTAAGACCGGGTAGATAGCTGAGGACATAGAGTGCAAAACGAAATTCACACCTACCTGATTTAGGGATAGTAGAAAGGTTGTTCTCTTAGTACTGAATTTCGATCTTGAACAAAGAGCCCCACCCGCTCATTGGCCCGATAGGGACTCGGTTTAGTGATTGGATCACAAACCCCAACTGTTCTTTAGAGGATCAGTGGGACTAAAGGAGCAAAATGTAATTTCGGGGGTAAAACAACATTTGACCCAACCAATATTACGAACAACCTATGAAGGGTCGACTTACTAATGACGGTTAAATCAAGTGGACAGAAATATATCTACAGTGAGGAGAGTCCAACTATCGAGCTATAGTGGTGTGTCTCTGTAGTTAACGAATATTGATTAATTCGGTAAGAGTTTAGCCAATTAATCTCAAATCGTTGGAGCTCATAATCTGTAGGTCCATAAGGTCCCTCTACTAGCTCGTAAATCTTATATTAGTATATTGAATGAATTTGAAGTGTTCAAATTTTTAATTAGGATTTGATTTTAAATTGTTCAATTTCAAATTAGAGTTTGGATAATTATATTCGATATAATTAACGTTTAATTTATCAAAATTACACGTAATTGGGAGTTTAAAATATTTAAATATTGATCAAACATGAATAGGATTCATGTATAAATTAGGTGTTTAATTTATTTAATATTTGATATTAAATTGTTATTTATTTATTTAATTAAATTGGTTTAATTAATTATTTAAATAAAACATTTTCTATTAGATAAAATTCAATCAGATTTGAATTTTTATTAAATTTAATTTTAATAGAAAATTAAATTGAATAAAAATTTAAAATTAGCAAAAATTAGTTTGCTAGTAAAGTTTTCCAAGTTTTGTTAATTGAAGTGGATAGATCCCTTTTTTAACACCTAAGCCCACTAACTCATGCAATATGATGTGTCAAATTGATGATTAAGTTAGTGCTTGTATGTATTAGATATTTAAATACTATAATTTTGGAATTTAAGTGGATGAGGCATGCTGAATTTGTGAAATTCTGTAGAAAATTTCCCACTATTTCTAAAACCCTCTCCTTTCTCTCACCTAATTGATCTGAATTCTGCGTTCCACCACTCAAATCCAAGTTGGAGAATGTTAGAGAAGACTCTCTTAATGGTTTACTATCGATTTGAAGCTCAAATTAATAGAGAACAGCTTGGATTTGGTGGATTTCTTCAAAAGTTTAAGTTCTTGAAATCCTTCTCTTTAAAATTGTTTTCATTCATGCTTTTAAAACTCAAATCAAGTGTAATTGGAGTGCTTATTGATTTTGAATGTTTCCGCTATATGCTTGTACATTCCATCAAAATTTTCATTATCTTCAACGTACTTAATAATAATACATGGAGGTTAAGGCTTAGAAAAACTCTAAGCTCAAAACGTTCAATACACACTTTTCTAATAAGACGGCTAACCCTAAAATTGAAAATGAGTACAATAAATAAGGCTAGCTTTGAGAATATCTTTTAGGAGTGAATAAATATCTTGTGCTGGAGAATAAGGAAAGTCGCCACAGAAATCTACAAATCACGCAGACAAATAAGGAAAAGATATTCTACCGAATCTGCTACCAGACATGTAACAATGTTAATAACAATGTCTTTGATATGTTGTATAACATGTTGCTCGAGTTTTGCCTGTAATAAAATTATCCAATCACACTACAGTAAAAGTTTTTAATAGTCGTATTTTATAATAATTTAATATTAATAGATTCAGGTCATCCTTATAAACCTACATATTACATATATCCAAAAGATCGACTACATCTCAACAATCCCATCACAGTCTAGGAAGAGGTATTGTTAATTGGAGTGTCTAACTTAGTTATCTTAATGAACAATATTTTTTTGTATGCACGAAATCAGCTAATTGTAGGCTATGTGTGTAGTTGAATGGTGGAACAAAAGTTAAGTATTGTTAATGTCAATTTTGTCCAAGGGAAATGCAGGTGACTTCCACTTGACAGTAATAGTAAATTTTTATTTTGAGGAAGAACAAACCTACAAAACAAAGAAAAAAAAGGCTCCAATGTCTAAGTCAGTAAGAGAATTAAAGAATGGAGAAGAAGTCAGAAGTTTTTAAATCTAGATCCCCTATCAAGTTCAAATTACCTCACATGGAGTTAGAATGATGTATTTATATAGAGAATTAGATAGAATTTACCTTTTCCTCTTATGATGAGGATGAGATGAATCTTTCCCAATCATAATAAATTAGGATTAGATATTATTAGATAAATCCACTCTATCTAGTATTTATCTTCCCTTATTTTTTCTTGATCTTTTGCCTATCTTGTGAGATCCAAATTCACCTACAACACTAGCCTCCACTCTCAAGTTAGAATTCATGGTTCAACTTATTATTATTATATATTATAAGCTGAAGACTTGAAGCTACTTGAGAGTACCATTTTATAGATCACACAATTTTATAAATAAGACAAAAGACTATAACAAAACAATTATGTTAAGGCCCTCTATTCATCTTTTTATTAAAACAAACATATTTAGTTATTAATGAATAATATGAGCTAAATTTAAACAAAATTGTTATTAATCTTCAGTGTAGCGTTGGAAAATTTCAAATTTATTATAGTACTTACTAGGATTCCATAATTTAGTAGAAATATTCAGGGTAGAAAGGTACTTTATTTTTCTTTCAATCTAAGCCCTAGTGTCTTATATTCTTTACTAATCTTATTTGTTCTAATCTCTAAGATTTGTCTTTGATTGGTTTTTTACTATAGGATGAAACTCTCCAATGTTTTTTTTTACCATAAGAGACTTTTCCTACGTAGGATTTGTTGATCTTTTCTTTGGTTTATGACTATGTGAATGTGAAATTCCCAATGTCTTCTACCACAAGTCTTTTTCCTTGGGCTAGATTGCAAACAAGTTCATTGGTCTTGATTTCCTTAATTTTGGAATAAAAAAGTAAAGACACTTTTTTCTCCATAGACGTAGCCAACTATTGATGTCAGAATTTGGCAAAGTGGAAACGCAACAGACTTCCACGTGACAATAATGGTAGAATTCTAATTTGGGGAAGAGATGACTTGCAAAATAAAGAAATAAAAAGCTCATATGCCTAAGTCAGTAAGAGAATTAAAGAATCGAGAAGAAGTCAGAAGTTTTTAGATCTAGATCTCATATCAAGTTTAAGTTATCTCATATGAAGTTATAATGTATTTATAGGGAGAATGAGATAGAATTTACATTTTTTTCTTATGATGAGGATGAGATGAATTTTTCTTAATCATTATAAGTTAGATTAGATATGATTAGATAAATCCTCTTTATCTAGTATTTATCTTCTGTTATTTTTTCCTGATTTTTGACCTATTTTGTGAAATCTACATTCATCCGCACCAAGCATAACAACAACAAAATCCCAAAAAAATGCAAATATTATTTTAGGTTACAAAAATTTGATATCCATAATTTAACCAAACTCAACATTGTACGATAGTTATTACCAATTCAAATCAACCTCACTCAGTGCATCAAATGCACCTGATGTGTATTCACAGTGAATGGAGAAGTAATAATGTACAGGCAGTAGAAATAAAGATTTTTCGGTCACACTCCACAATAAGGTTGAAAGCAACATCAGATACTACAAAATTAAAAGGCCCAATAAACTATTTTATTTTATTTTTTAGTACAAAGGCCCAATAAACTTGTACATAAGAAATATACATAAATTAAATAACATAATATATAATACTCTAACACATAACATTAAATTATCTAACATTTATATATGTCTATTGCATATTATTGAGAACAATAATATATGAATGTATTAATTTATGATTTACTCGAAATAAAATAAAAAAAAGATCATATGTATTCTTGATATATAAGATTTGAATGAGGTCATATAGTCGTTATACGAGAGTTTTATTTATATTTGTATTATTATTATTGTTATTATTTTGATGCTAAATTATAAGAAAAAACACTTTTGAACTTCGAATTTTGTGTCAGAATATCGTAGTTAAACTTTGAAAAATTAAAAAAATATTCTTGAACTTTAGAAAAACTATTCAAAATTATCCTCAATGTTAATAAAATAAACAAAATTCTGACTTGGCCGTTAAATTTAAATTATACCTAAATGACATGAAAAAAATGAAAACGTAGACCCATGAGATGTAGAATATTATGAAAACCACGTGTTTATCGATTTAGAAGAGGGAATAGAATTTTTGTTATACCAAAATTAGTGGGTAATAGAACATAAATGCAATAAAATAACAGTGTGAAGGAGAAATATTAAGGCTTCTAGATTTGATTTGCTGGTAGAAAATGTTTTAGAATGAGTTGAAGATGGACGAACATAATGGTCTTGTTCAGATGAGATTTCCACAAAGAAACTATAATTCGTGGAAATGAACTTGATTTTATTGATTCGTAGTATAAGTGTTATAATCTTTAATTTTTTATCCTTTGATTTTTTTCCTCTGAATGCATAAACTTTAATCTCAAGGGATTATTGATTTTCTTGGATGACTAGTCCATAGATTTGTTGATCTTCTTAGATGATTGGTTATTGAGCTCGATGATCTTTTTGGACAATCAATCTTTGAACTTGTTGATTTTCTTAGATGACCAATCTTTGGACTTGATGATCTTTGGGCTTAATGATCTTTAATTGGATATTTCCAATCTTAGGTTTTTTTTTTTTTTTTTTTTTTAAAAAAAAAGTTTGGATCAACCTCTATTTTTTGATCACTTTGGATCAACCTTTGGCTTGGGAGCTTTTGGGTTTTTTATTTTATTTTCTTTTTTAATTATTATTCTTTTAAAAGATAATAGGTAGGAGGGAAATGAAAAATATGAAAATGAGGGGGAAGGAATGAAATGAAATGAAGTATTTTAAACTTTCTTTTCATTTTATTTATTTATTTTTTAAAAAATATTTTCTTTTAATAATGATAATAATATGTTGCTAAAGGTTGTTTACCTTTTGCGACTCAAGATAACATGTCACAAATATTTTTAATGACGTTGAATTAAACTTTGTTGCTCATAATTATTTTTTGTAACACATTTTTTGTCGCGTCACTATAGATTAATATTGATCCGATTTTGTCACTTAAAAATCGTCACTAAAATTGATTGTTCTTGTAGTGCTTATTGCTAATTTTGGATTGACCATTGACTTGGTAATCGATTTGAAACGGCCTATGACTTGTCAACCTCTATCTTGTTGATTAATTTGAATCGATTGGGCTTGTTGATCAGCTTGAAATTGGCTTGCGAGTTTTTTTCTTGAATTTAGAGAGATTGAATCTTTTAATTTATGAAGATTTAATAGGTATGTTTTGGTTTTGGGTTTGGGCTTGGATTTGGGCTTAATAGGTATATTTAATAGCCCACGCACCACTTTTATGTTTTGGCTGAATCAAATACCTTTCAGAGAAATTGTACCGAATATGTCCTCAGAGGGGCTACTAGACGTTGGTTAAAATTTTAATCTTCCCTTTTTGAATGCCTATTTTTGTGGGTTGTGGGTTTTTTATTAGATTTATTTTTTTAATTTACAATATCTCAACCAACTGGATTTATATTTTTCCAAATCCCGCTTCAGTTTTTTTTTTTTTTTTTTTTTTTTTTTTTTTGCATATATGATATTTTAAATCATATATTTTTAATGTTTTTAATGTTTTGATCAATCAAATAAAATAGGGTGGGTGACAGGGACGGTTTGTGATTGTCGTTCCTCATTCTTGCATTTATTGTGTTCGTATCAACATAATTAGCAATCTCATTGCCTTGCAACATTGATCAAACTCATTGATTTGCAGGTATTTATTTGTTATTATTTGTTGAATTATGTTTTCGGTTAGAGATTTGTTTAGTTGACTTTTTTATTTTTCTAAAGGAGTGGTTTTTGCAAATGTCTCACACAAAGTCTTGACATTTGTTTTTGATAATAGTGCTGCAGAATATTTTCCTTATATGAAATTATCCGACTGTAATATTTCGTCCAATAGCTTCCTTTATTGAAGCGCCGCCTTTCTATTCCAAATAGGGATTTGTTTCATCTTGGATTCGATGTCCTTTTAGGCCAGACGTATTTTTGTTTTATTGAGCAAGACAATTTTTGCTTGACGACCGAATTGTTCTACATTGTGTTCTTGCTCGTTGCTCACTATTCTGCTATTCAAGTTCTTCATCTGTTGAAGTGTAACACTTTGAAGTAAATAACGGGCTTAAGTGGAGCCTAAGTCATTGCTGCCAGAGAAGGGATTCTTAGTCTTAGGAGAGCCTAAGACTTAGCTTCGGATAAGGAGTTCTCCATCTTAGGAGGATCCTAAGGTTCATTAGTGAAGGAAGTTCACTGACTTGAGGAAAGATATCGTTGTGAGAGGAGTCTCACTCATCGTCGGAAGCCGAGGTGGTTAACTCATATTGTCAAACTTAGGAGGAGCCTAATTGCACTTAAGAGGGAGTCTCACATCTAGGGGAGTCTAGATGATCAGTGAGTTGAGCTCTACGTGAGTCACTGTAGTTATCGAGTATTACAGATAAGTATTGCGTTGTAAACTGTTAACTCTTTAATATTAGTGGACTATCTTTCTTGGGCACATTGCCCCCCTAGACGAAGGTGGATTATCACCGAACTGGGTTACCAACTTTTGTATGTTTTTACTTGTTTACTTGTTAATATTTTTGTTGTTACAGTTGTTGTCAATGCTTTCCATTTAACATTCATATATCAAGTGGCGAGTCTTCCTAGCACTTTTTCTATTGGTATTAGAGCAGGTCACCTTTACCTCAGGTGTTTTGATCATGGATGGGATCAAAGAATGTGGCTCGACCACTCGTCCTCTAATTCTATATGGAACAAACTATTCATATTGGAAAGCTCGAATGACTGCCTTTTTGAAGTCAATTGATAGCAAAACTTAGAAGACTGTTGTAGCTAGGTGGTCTCATCCCACCATAAAAACTGATGATGGAAAAGAAATCTTGAAGCCAAAATCTCAGCGATTTGGAAAAGAAGATGAAGCTTCATTAGAGAATTCTCGTGCCTTGTAAGCCATATTTAATGGGCTAGACCACAACATATTCAGACTAGTTAATACCTGTGTCTTTGCTAAGGAGGCATGGGATATCTTATCCATTACTCATGAGGGAACTTCTAAAGTCAAGATGTTGAGGCTGCAATTATTAACATTGAAGTTTGAGAACTTTAGAATGCATGTATTCATCTGTTAGACATTGCAAACGAGTTGTTCGATCTTAGAAAGAAAATTTTAGAAGAAAAACTTGTCTGGAAGGTGTTTATGTCTCTACCTAAGAGATTTGACATAAAAGCCACTTCTATTAAGGAAGCTCAAGACATGAGGAAGTTGAGAGTAGATGAATTATTTGGTTTCTTGCTCACATTTGAGATGTCCCTAGATGGAAAGATTAAGAAAAAGAATAAAGAAATTGCTTTTCAATCTTTAGTTAAAGAAGAGCCTGTTGACCTTGATAAAAAGTTAGAAGATTCCCTTGATGAATCTATATCATTGCTCTCAAAACAATTTAGTCGTGTACTAAAATGTTTCGGGAAGAGGCCTTACACATATAGCAACAACAAGTCTGGAGGCTCTACTCTCCCCCAAACAATTCAAATCTTAGAATAGTAAGAAGGAAGCTGACAAGTCAAGTACTTTTGTGCCTCAAAAAGAAAAATATATCAAATGCAAAGAGTGTGGCGCTTATGGTCACATTCGGGTTGATTGTTCTAATTTTCTGGAGAAACAAAGTAAGAGATATGTTTTTAACTCTGTTTCATGTTGAACCTGAAGATGGTAGTGACTCAGAGGAAGATGTCAAAGCATTTGTTAGTAACATTTCTTCTGACACCTCATCATGCGAGATTTCTAAGTATGATGTGTATGTAGAAAAAGTTTACGATGCTGCAAGTCATGAGTCTATAGATCCTTCTTATCATATCCTGTTTCTCAAATGGCAAGACAATATAAAAGACCTTGATGTGCAAAAAGAAAGAACTGAGACTTTGATAGTTGATAATCACAGACTTATGTCTAATATTGCATATTTGAAGCGTGAACTTTCACAAGTTAAAGCTGAGAAGGAGTTAGTGTGCAAAAATGTCAGAATGTTGAACATTGGTACTGAGTCTTTGGAGAAAATTTTGACAAAAGGAAAGACAGCTGGTGATAACTCTAGGCTTGATTTTTCAAAAAGAGGAAGTCAACATAATAATCAGTCTAAAGGGAAGCAACTTATTGAGTTTGTTAGAGTTCAAGAACCAAAGTCTTATGGTTTTACAGCTGCTTACTCTAAAAATTCTATTGAGAAAGAAAACTGTACGTTCAGACAGAGATAAATTTGTCACTACTGTGGCAAAGTGGGCCATAAACGTTCTTTTCCCTATCAGCTATTGAAAATTCTTCATAGACCCACTTATTCGACAGAGCTCCACACTTCTCTCAAAATTACCATCAAAGACAGATAAAAAATAAAATAAATGTGGAAAGAGAAGAACATCTAGAACATATGAAATGTTGTATTGTCCTCTCTCAGATTTTCTACCAAAAGAGATTAGTACTTTGATAGTGGAAACTCTCGTCATATGACTGGTGAAAATAGTTATTTCTCTGTCTCAAATCTATTAGCTCAGGAAAGGTCACTTTTGGTGATGGTGCTTGTGGTAAGATCATTTGGAAAGAGAAACTAAATTACCCGGGTCTTCCACAATTGAATGATGTAATGTTGGCTGAAGGGCTTACTACCAATCTTATTAGCATTGGTTAGCTATGTGATGAAGGTCTAAACGTGAGTTTTACCAGAGATAAATGTGTTATTACAGACGATGTCAAAGCTCTTGTCATAACAGATACACTCACTTCTGATAATTGTTATCTATGGACTTCTGACAATTCCTTGGAGGTTTATTATCTCTCTAGGCAAGATGAAGCTAACCAATGGCACAAACGCCTTGAGCATGTGAGCATGAAGACTATATAGAAGGCTCCTAGCAAAAATACTATATCTAGACTCCCATTTTTACCTGCATCCACTGGAATTATATATGGCAATTGCCAATTAGGAAAACAAACTCACACTCCTCACAAGTAGACAAGTCACTCTGGTTCATCTTGCGTTCTAGAACTTCTTCATATGGACCTTATGGGTCCCATGCAGTCAGAGAGTTGGGGAGGCAAAAGATATGTTTTAGTTGTTGTTAATGTTGGGGTTGGTACCCTAAATCTCGTAGGGTCCTATAATTTATATTTTTAATGTACAAACATCTTATTTGTTTAATAAAATATATGATGTTTTGTTTCAATTTGAGTTGCATTAACCACAAACCAATAAACTAACATTGAAGGTTATCTTGTTGCTTAAACATGTATGTAGAGGCATACGGGTGGATCATATTTAACTGTTGACTTAAATGGCCTGTAATAGATGGATAACGCTGGATACCTTATTCTGGTGGCAATACGAGTATGGCTGTAAACCCCGAACCCTACTTTCCCTAACTAAGTATGTTAATTATGTGATTACAATTTTAAGTAGGTTTACTTATGAGGAATGTTATATTGTAGGGAAAATGAAGGAAAAGAAGAAGGGAAAACCTGAAATATTGTGCTGAAACACCTCGGGTAGACTTGTGAATTTAGCCGAGAGTGCTTTTGGTAAGATAAATTCTAAATCCTTACGAAAAATATTAAGTTTGAGATTTATGTTGAACAAGGCTGGAAGGATGCTATTAAGAATAATATGATTATTATTATTATCATTAGTATTATTATTAGTTTTGTTATTAAAGTCTGAATGGAAATATGGAATTAAATAATTTTTTGATTATTTAAAAAAAAGAAAGAAATAGAAAAAGGTACAAGTCGATGGTGGAGGTTTAAGTGGGATGATGGATCACTCTTTCCCCATTTTACTGCTGACATTCATCCTCTTCCAAACTGAAACAAGTGAGGACTCTTCAGTTAGGCATCAAATTGGAGAAGAAGAAGAAGATTTAGGGTTGAGTGGGATATAATTTGAAGAAAAACTCAGGGAAATTCAAAGAAGAATTGAAGCTGGTTTGGAATTCGAGTAATCTGGACAAGGTATGATGTTCGAACGATAAATTGTTGTAGAGACCGAGTTTGGAGCTGAAAATTTAAGGTTAGTAAGTTAACTAATTTCTTAATAACTTTTGTGAAGGATGCCTGAGCTAAATGTGAAGGAAAACAGGTGAAATTGTAGGAAGAAATGACTGGTCTGGAATTCGAGTAATCTAGATAGGATATGATGTTCGAAGGATAACAGAGTGTAGAGATCTAGTCGAGAGCTGAAGATTTAAGGTTAGTAAGTTAACTAATTTCTTAACAACTTTTGTGAAGGATTCCTAAGCTAAATGTGAAGGGAAATAGGTGAAATTGTGGAAGAAGTGACTGGTCTAGAATTCGAGTAATCAGGACAGGGTATGATATTCAAAGGATAACAGGCTATAGAGATCGAGTCTGGAGCTGAAACTTTGAGTTTAGTAAGTTAACTCAGTTATTAAAAACTTTTGTGAAGGATTTCTAAGTTAAATGTGAAAGGAGACTGGTAAAACTATAGGAAGAAACGACTAGTTTGGCATTTCAGGTAGTCTGGAGCAGGGTGGAGGACTTTCGGGTTATCTGTTGAACGAAGAAGAGCTAGACCCTGAAATTTGGAGGTCTCGCTGGTTTTGCTTAGTCTCGCTAGTTGCTTGGTCTCGCTGGTTTTTCTTAGTCTCGCTAGTTACTTGATGGGGATCTTAAGGAATCTAACAAAGGAAATTAAACTATTTCAGGCCGAGGAGAGCTAGGAGAAGCTTAAAAACCATTAAGAGCCCGGGACAAGTAGCGAGTGACTATGATTGCTTACTAAATGTTTTAATAACTTATGTTTTAAAAGGAAGTTTATTCTCATGCTAAGTTATTTACGAGAAGTTTCAAGCAAATTAAGCTTTCTTATAATATTAACACATGGTATTTACTTACAGTTATGGAGCATATTCTAATGTAACGTATACTAGTTTTATGTGAAGTGTCATTACATATTACAAAGAGAAAAGTACATGTTGAATGTTTAAAGATTAAGTACTTTCCATGCTTAAGAGCATGCGTTGAAGCTTTAAGTATTCTTGAAAACTATAGCTGAGCTAAGTTTAGTATCATAACTTTCGTCAAGCATGTTTATGGAAATGTTGCTTAAATTTATGTTTATGTTGATACTGAGGGACATAGATAAGGTATCTGAGCAGCTTGATACTGAAGGACATAGAGAAGGTATTTGAGCAGTAGAACCTAAGGTATGACGGTACTTAGTAAATACCACATGCACATAGGTAGTTCAACAATGAGAAGTCGATGTATGGGTCTTTCTTGGCTATGACTTGATGTTGGGAATTGGAACAGAAGGTGTTCATTCTCAACTAAGGATACGATAGTAATAAAAGAACAATGTTATATTTTATTTTTTAAGATTTATAAGAAAGTTGCTTGACATGATTTCAGTTTGAACCCTAACTATTTAATGTTAAAGTTTTAAAGCATGAGATTTCTAGTTTTACTTAAGTCACTCACTGGACAAGTAGCTCACTTTGTTTTAATGTTTTTTTACCCCCAGGTAGCAGTCAAGTTCCTAGAGGTTGACTCTACTGTTGCTCTGCCACTCAAAAATCCTACTGAGGAAGAAAGAGTTTGGGTGGATGACTGTATATATTGTACACATGTTTTGGGGTTTATAGGGACTAGTAGTTATGTTCGGGACCTGTTGCATCTAGTTTTGTATATATGTGTTGGTTGTATGTTAAGTATTGTAAAACCCTATGATCACAGATGTTGTAAACTTTAATGGTTCTATTATGTATAAATGTCTATGATTAGAAGTTGTTTGTGCATGTTAGGGTTCTAGATAGGTTATGTATGTAAGTTAGGCAGTAAGTACCAGCAAAAGGGTTGGTAACTACTGTTGTCACATCTCCTTTCAGGTTAAGAGGGTAATCTTGGAAGAGGTGTGACAATCTTGGAAGTGGGTTAGAATGACCACTTTTTAGATGTTATAATTATTCTAAAGTATTGCAAATGATTTGATCTTGATCATTCATGTAGAGACATGTGAGCGGAGATATTCTATACAAAGGAGTTCGTATAAGACCGGACCACAAAATGTTTAATCTCATTATATAATGCCGTTCATAATAGAGACTTACGTTTCACCAAGATGACCATAGGTAACATGATCTGAATCTTGAGTGAGTTGTGAACTCCTACCTATGAAGGTGGTCTTTTGATTTGTATGGGTGAGAGTGACCAGATCGTTGACTTAATAAGTCTACTATTTTGGGGATTCGTCTGATTGGGGAGATGAGAACACGACTACACGAGAAAGATTCACTCATTCCCTAACATCGGGGTAAGTAGATAAGTTGCTCCCTTAAGGACGAATTTCGGGGCTTGAACAATATGACCTTACACCCTCTTTTGGTCCAAGAGAGGTTTGGTCATAGTTGGACTATGATTTATTGTTCATTAGAGAGATCAGTGGTACTTAAGGAGTTAGATGTAACTATAAAGGCAAAACGGTAATTTTAGCCTAGCAATACTTACGAGTAATTTATGAAGGGTCATCGTACTGTCGATTGGTTATATCCAATAGACACAGAAATATATCCTTAGTACGAAGAGTGCAGCTGACTGTCTTTAATGAAGTGTCTGTCAGTTAACGAACGATGAATATTTGAATTAAAGGAGTTCCGTTGGAGCTTCAAGCTGCATGTCCATGAGGTCCCCTCGGTAGCTCAACGGAAATAAATGAGAATTAGTTTTTGGATTAATTTGAATTGTTCAAATTAATTAAGGAAATAAATTCTATATGATATAATTAATTTAATTTAATTATATAATCACGATAATGTAAGATACATTATAATATAAAGAATATTTTAGAGGAAATAAATATTTGAATATGATCCAAATATTAATTATATGAATTTGGATTCATATAATTAAATTTAATATAAATGGGATTTATATTAAATATCATTGTTGAGATAATTAAATTATAGGTGATATTGGATTGGATATAATATTAAACTATAGGTTATATGTTATATGATATAACATATATTTCAATATATATATATTATGATAAAGTGGTTATCATATAATTATATAATAAAGTTTTTTTTAATTAATTAATTATTTTATTAATTTTAATTTAATTTAATTTTAAAATAGTTTTACGAAGGGAGTTGTAACTCCCTCCCTTTTTTTCTCTCTACAACGTGATAATGGGAGGGGGTTGAACAATTATTTCATCTTCTTCTTCTTTGGGTTTTATAGAATCGTTTTGTAAAATCAATCAACCTTTCCCAACTACTATCTCTTCTCTGCTCTATTAATCTCTCCATCTCCCTCATTCAAAATAGTTAGAGCCCTACATCCTCCTGGAATCTCACACAGGGAATACCAAGGTCTCCTTCACGTGGTGCCCAATTGAAGTTCGAGGGTTTTTCCAGTGAAGAACGGTCTTCAAAGGTAAGGGTTTCGAACCCATTTTATTAATGTATTTCATTTTTTTAGCATGCTATATTTTTTCTGAATTAAATGCATGAATTTGTTCTTCTACTGTAAAATTTTATATACTGTGAATTTTGGGATTTGGGTCTGATCCCCACTTCCACTCAAGGGCTTTTAATAGGGTTCGTTCAATTAATGACTTCTTCAAATACACTTGAGTTTTTTTTCTACGTGATAAATCAAATACATTTTTTTTTTTTATTTTGTAAGCTCCTTGGCTTCAATTACAGTGCAAATTTTTTTTTAATGTGATATGAATTCGAAGTGATCATGGTAGTTGATAACTCTCAATTTACTACGTTTTGCCAATCAGCTGGAATTCATCATGAATCTCAACTCCCATTACTCCCCAGCAGAATGAAGTTGTGGAAAGGAAGAACCGGATTCTTCAAGAGATGGCTTGCACGATGTTACATGCTAAACATATGCCATTCCAATTTTTAGCAGATGCCTTGAATATAGTATGTAACATACACAATAGAGTTGTTTTACGGCCAAGAACCTCGAGCACAATTTATGAAATATGGAGAGGGAGAGAACAGAATGTGAAATGTTTCCACATTTTTTGCAATACTTGTTACATCCTGGTTGATATAGAGGGTAAATGGAAATGGGATTCTGATAATGGGCAGAAATACACGTTATTACAGCACAAATAAGTAAAACAATGAGGGAATATGACGGTAAAAATATACAAAATCATATAAAAAAACGTTGAACAAAGAATATTGCGATCGCATCCGCCCATCACATAAAAGCAGCTAATTTACTTATTTTGTGCAGGAAAAATGCGTTAGCGCAAGTTAAATTGCGATCGAAGGAATTCGGCGCTCGCGCACATTGGAAGAGTGCGACCGCAAAGTCATGCGAGCGTATGCGCTCGCGAAAATTCGCTTAAGAAAGTGGCCGCATAAAGACAACGCTTCAAGGTGAAAGCATAATAAATCATGATGGGACGGAAAGCTGATGACGATCGAATCTAAATTTAATTGACAAGCCGTTAACGACACACTGTAGCAAGTACATTCAACTTTTCGGTGACCATTAATCGGCGCATCAGACAGAAGATTTAATGACCTCCCATCATTGCAATCATTAGAGAGAAAAGCTTCTTCACCTTGAGCTCTATAAATTACGAAGGCCACCATCATTAAAGGAGTTCGACACAGTTTGCCACATACAGAAGATAAATCATGTACAAATAGATAGTTGTTCATATACTTAGAAGGCAGAGGCGAGCGAAGAAAAGAAAACGTCGAGAGATCATTCCTGGTTAGCTTGAAAGACTGTTGGGAAGCGCTGCAAAAAGAGAGGGCCGAAACTTATGAAAACAAGGATATTCTTCTGGACAGAGAAAAGTAAAAGAACGGTGTAAAAGCCACGGGAAGCAAGACATTGCTACCAGGCTTCTCATCCCTACTTTTCATTGTTGTTTTGTATTCTGAATTTATTTATAAAATAGAATTCTCATCTCAACATCTGTTCAATCTCTTCACATTTCGTATGAGTAGCTAAATTTCCGAATGGGTTGAGAAGTACTTAGCTAGCATGACCTAAGATCTTCACTGTATGCGATCATGTTGTCTTATGTATGCATCGTTTAACCTTTAGAGATTCTTGAGAGAGTTATCTAAAGAAAGAACCTAGAATTGAGAGAGTCAGGTTAGAATCTAGGCTTGAGAGAGTCAGATTAGAACCACATAAGCAAGAAATAGAAACTTAGACATAAGTTTTGTTTGCTATTATGCATCGCATGCACCCTAGAAATAGGATATGGTAGTATGCGATCACCTTGTGTATGTATGTATCATTCATCATCGCATAGACAATAATAGAGACTTAGACATAAGTCCTATCGACATTATCGTATACATCGCATGAGTCCTAGAAATAGGAACTATGGCATTTGCATTGAGAGATGACATACTGTTGTGTGTGTGTAACATGATCGCATAACTTGAACGCAATCTTAGGAAGTGTTAACTAAATGCCTTCTCAACCCGTTCATTGTATACTCATTGTAACTTTCAATTTCATCAACTCTTTACTCGACTCCATCGTATAGGATTTATACTTAAACAAAATACCAACCAACTTATTGTTTTTGCCATCGCAAAGGAATCAATTTTACTAACGCATAGTAACTCAGTAGTCCCTGTGTTCGACCCTAGACTTACCAGGAAACCTAGTGAGATTTATACTTGGGTTTTACTAGGAAAACTTGCATGTGCAACACATAACTCATCATCGCAATTATACACCATTATTTCATCACATTTACAATGCATCAGATTCCTATTCGGATGAAACCATTTTTTTTATATTCCATAAATAGTCGAGCTTACCATGTCTACAATAAACGAAGTCGCACTATAATGGATTCTATTAATGTTGTGATTGATGATGATGCTGCCTCTTTTGGTTCCACTTCTACAGTTGAAGAAGATTCTTGCATCACTCTTCTTGTCAATACTAATGTCCTTAACATATCGTCTGACATGCCCTCTAACATGAGTTTGAAAATCTCTGTGGAGGACAACCTGAATGTTTTTGAGTAGACAGAGGGTAGTAACAAGTAACCTTCCAGCATGGTTCATAAAAATCATCCCCTAGTAACATAATTGGTGAATTTGAAGAAGGGGTGTAAACCACGTGGAAAGATAAAGTCAACTATCTTGAGATGATTAGTAATATATGCTTCACTTCCCTTATTGAACCAAGAAGTTTCAAAGAAGCTCTTGAAGATGGATGTTGGATTAATGCAATGCAAGAAGAGCTTGAAAAATTTGTAAGAAACGATGTCTAGATACTTGTTCCCGGGCTAGAGTCTGTGAATGCAATTGGCACAAAGTAGATTTTCAAGAACAATATTGATGAGAGTGGCGATGTCACTAGGAATAAAGCCAGACTTATGTCTTACGGGTACACTCAAATAGAAGGCATGCATTTGATGAAACCTTCGCTCTTGTTGTAAGACTTGAAGCTATGCAATTTAAGATCTTTGGTTTTTTCCATCTGGTGGAAAAGCGGCTATTAAAAGGTTTGAGAGGGCCAATGGAATTGATTGCGTGCGCAATCCTTGAACCACAGAGTTTGAAACAATGGTGGGTTGTTTACGGCACAAGAACTTGGTTCAGCTTCAAGGATGGTGCTGTGAAGATTCTAAGTTAGTCCTGGTTTATTATTACTTATCCAAATGAAGTTAGCAATATTCTCCACAGAAACTCCAATTCGACAAGAGTCTTGTCATGGAAGCAAAGATTTCATATCATTTTGAGGGTTGCTTCTACTCTTACTTATCTAAATGAAGAATGTGAGAGGCAAATAATTCAAAGAAATGCGAAGACTTTCAATATATTGCTTGATGCGGAGTTAAATGCTAAGCTTAGGGATTTTGGTTTGGCAGAAGTTTATGACACAGTTCAAATATAAGAGAAGCTAGGGGCAGGAACAATGGGATATCTTGTATTTAAGTATGTTTATTCAGGTATTCTCACTAAGAAGACAGATGTTTATAACTTTGGTGTGGTAGTGTTAGAGGTGGCAATGGGGAGAAGGCCTCTTGATGATAATAGAATTGTGGTTGTTGACTGGGTCTGGGACCTGTGGAAAAAGGGGAAACTAATTGAGGCAGCTGATTCGATGGTTGATGGGGAAGAAGGGGTGGAAATGGAAAGGATGCTGATGATGGGGCTTTCTTGTGTGCATCCAGACAAAAAAAGTGATGAAATCTTCGCACCTGTTGCAAGACTTGAAACTATCAGACTCTTGCTCGGTATTTCTTGCCTTTTGAAATTCAAACTATATCAAATGGATGTAAAGAGTGCTTTCTTGAACGGTTATTTAAAGAAGGAAGTGTACGTTGCTCAGCCCAAAAGTTTTGTGGATCCTACTCATCCTGTCCATGTGTATAAACTCAATAAGGCTCTTTATGACCTCAAACAAGCATTCAAAGCCTAGTATGAACGTTTAACTCAGTTTCTTGTCAACAATGGATACAAACGAGGAGGAGTAGATAAAACTATCTTCGTGAAAAAATCTCATGTGAATTTTGTGATTGTCCAAATTCATGTTGACGATATTGTTTTCTGAGGGATATAATAGGAGATGGTTGACCCCGAACCATATAGTACTTACTACCGGTGCCACGGAGTTCATTTTGGTCATGGTACTAGGAAATGGAATAACGGAAGATCCAATATTTGAAAATTGTGTCAAGAATGACTGGAAAAGTGGAAACAAGACCGGATATAATTTGATCGTTATGAGAAAATCCAAAATCTTTGTAGACAGAACCAATCATTAGTTCCCAACCATGGGGCGAATGGAATCCTATACATAAATCAGTTAATAAAAGAATAGAAGCTCCAGATTATCCCTTTCTTGCGATAGATCCTGTGGGAAAAGTGTCTTTATGAAATAAATGTAGGAAGAATTCGAGATGAGCATGGTAAGAGAATTGTCCTATTTTCTAGAATTTTGAATAAAACAACTAAAGGAAGGAATCTTCATTTCTCAAAGCAAATATGCCAAGAATTTAGTGAAGAAATTTGGTCTTGAAAATGCCAATGTTAAAAGAACTCTTGCTCCAACTCATGTAAAAATATCAAAAGACTGGTAGAACTCAAGTTGATGAGAGTCTATACAGGAGCATCATTGGGAGCTTCCTTTATTTAAGAATCAGCACATCTGACATTGCTTTTGCTATAGGTGTGTATGCCAGATATCAATCTTGTCCTAAAAACCGTCATTTGCTTAGTGCAAAAAGGATAATCAAATACATACATGGCACAAACAAATATGGCTAACTTTATACGTTTGATACAAATAGCTCATTAGTTAGCTACTATGATGCTGATTGGGCAGGTAGCTCAGAAGACAGAAAGAGTATTTCTGGAAGTTGTTTCTTCTTGGGTAACAACTTGATTTCATGGTTCAGCAAGAAACAAAACTGTGTTTCCTTGTCAATGGCTGACATTGAATACATTGTAGTCGTGAGTAGCAGTACTCAATTGATCTAGATGATGCACATGTTATTAGAGTATGATGTCCCACAAGATGTCATGACTCTTAACTATGACAACATAAATGCGATTAATATATCCAAAAATCTAGTTCAGCATAGTCATACTAAACATATTGACATCAGACGTCACTTTCTCAGCGAAACAAAGACACTCTAGGGTAGAATTGATTGAAGAAACAAAAGGAAAAGAAAAGTTAAGCTTCTCTACCTTAAAATTGTCTAAATGATTGGACCTGGGATAGAAATTCGTCCAAATATTGAAAAATCTACTTCAAGTGATTCTTTCAATCACATGCATGATTTTATAGCCTTGCCTAGAAACCTTAATGAGATTGTCGAATCGTCTATCAATGTTCAAGTAGTAGCTAAGGTTTCTGAGAGTAAATTAATTCCTAATGAAAATCTAGCATCTGGTTTTGGCACTGTTGATTCTATTGTTCATGCTTCTAATACTACTTTGGGAGAAAATGTTGCCATTCCTTGTTATTTTGAGATTGATGAATTGCCTGTACCTATTTAGACTACTGTTGATACCGTTGATGAGTTAGAAGAATCTGAAGGTATGAATGTCTTTGAAGAAAATGCTTTAAAGTCCATTGTTGAAAATATTGTTTCTGCTTCCTCCGTGTTTTATGCTTTTGATTCGCTAAATGCTTATGCGATTCTGGTTTTGGCTTGTATTAGACCTAGTGTAGAGTCTCAAATTGTCAAAGAGAATGTCAATACTTTAGCGGAGTCTTCCTCTTTATCAAATCAATTGTGACTGATGACTAGTTGACTACTAAGATTCCTAAGAATGTGAAACATGCTACTTTATCTAATGATGCTACTAAATCCAGCAATCGAAGTCATGAGAATTGTCCTCATTCTACTCATTCTGATGACAAAAACAATGAAGACAATATTACTATCGGCAAGCTTCGATCAAGGAAACTTGATGTTGGTGGTTCTAATGTTGTTAATGTGAATGTTGATGCCTCCTTTGAGACATCTGAAAATGAATCTGAGAAAACTGCTTCTGAGGAAGCTTTAAACTACGGTTTCAAGAATAGCTCGGGCAATGATGATACTGATTCTGTTTGTGTCACTAGAGCTTATACTCAGACCAAAAGAAAACAGCCAGCTACTTCCAACGTTCTCTCTGTGCCATTGGATGGTGTTTCCTTCCACTCTAAGGAGGGTGTTAGCCCATGGAAGTACATTGTTAAGTGAAAAACTGTAGATGAGAAAGAATTATCTAACCATAC
Organism: Benincasa hispida; assembly: GCF_009727055.1. Classification (NCBI taxonomy): domain Eukaryota; kingdom Viridiplantae; phylum Streptophyta; class Magnoliopsida; order Cucurbitales; family Cucurbitaceae; genus Benincasa; species Benincasa hispida. The sequence continues at coordinate 29,594,499 of NC_052360.1, forward strand.
TGAAGAATGTATTGAGCTTATGGAGTTGATTCATGCTGCTAGACTTGAACAGACTGTTTTAAACTTGGGACCCTACTATCCACAACTTGTTTGTGAGTTTATTATGAATCTTTCCTTTAGTTTTGTAGATTCAGCTAGCTTAGATTACTTGAGGGTGCATATTAGGCATCATCCATTTGTTTTCTCTACTTCTTTGATCAATCAATTTTTGCATCAAAATGTGCCTGAGAATGTGAAAGAACAACATACTTCCCTCAAAGATTTAGTGTTTGATTTGACAGGAGGAACCCATTCCACATGGCCACGAAGGGGTCAATTGTCTACAACTGTTTTGAGTGTTAAATATGCCCTTCTGCACCAGATTGGCATTTATAATTAGTGCCTCTCATCTCACAAATCAAGCTTATCCATTGCTCATATGACCTTGCTGTATCAGATAGGGACTCAAACACAATTCATTTATGGTGTATTTGTGTTGAACTAGATTGAAATGCATCTCATAAATTGCCTATTAGTTTTCCTCGTGTTATCTGTGGTATTTTGCTCTCCTAGAATTAGAATCTTTTCTCCTCTACAGAACTTGTTGGGCCCTCTCTAAGTCTCTTCTCCATCAACCCAAAGCTTCTCCAGGGACACCATTTTCTTGATGGGAATACTATCACCATGACTCATCGTCTTCATGATCCAAGCAGAGCATTAATTGAGTCTTCTTTAAGGCATGTCCTTTATCTGCTATCAAATGAATCTCATGGCCTTGAGTCCATGGTGCACAAACTTCAGAAGATGTAAACTGAGGTTGATGAGATACTATATATTATGCGGTTTGTCCTTTCCTGGGATGGAGAAGCTTCTTTTTCTCAACCGAGGAGTTCATTTTTTTTTTTTTTTTTACAACCAGATAGGGGGAGTGTTAGGAAGTGGAATGTTGTTGTCTTTGATTTTGTTTACTGTTTGATACTTTGTTAAAACTGTTCTTATATTTGGGTTGGTGCTACTCTAAATTTATGGTTTATGGATTGGTTTTGTTCTGGAAGTCCTTGTTGGTCCTTGTTGTTTGGACTTTTTTTGGGCTATAACCGGTGAAGTTATTCCCTTTGTCAAGCCTTTATTTCAGACATCTATATTTTGTTGATGAATGGTTGTTTTCTTTTGTTATGCCTATGAAAAAAATATATAAACTAAAGGGGGAGTTTGTTGGAGATTTGTTTAGTCGGCTTTATATTTTTTATATGGCAGTGGTTTCTGTAAATGTCTCAAATAAAGTTTTAACATCTGTTTGTGATAACAGTGTATTTTCTTGCAAAATATTTTTCTTATCTAGAATTATCCAGCTGTAATATTTCGTCTGATACTTTCCTTTATTGAAGTGCGACCTTTCTATTCCTAGTAGGAACTTTTTTTTTTCCTTTCTTAGATTCGGTTATTTAAAAGAGAATTATGTTTTCCATTTAGTTTAGCCATATTTTTGTTTTATTGAGCAAGACGATTTCTGTTTGAGGGTCGAATTGTTCTGCATTGTATTCTTGCTCATTGGTCACTATTCCGCTGTGTAAGTTCTTCATCTGTTGAAGTTCAACATTTTGAAGTAAATCATAGTTTTAGGGGAGCATAAGTCGTTTCTGCCAGAGAAGGGATTCTCAATATTAGAGGGAGTCTAAGACTCAACTTCGGAGAAGGAGTTCTCCATCTTTAGAGGATCCTAAGATTCATCAATGAAGGAAGTTCCCTGACTTGAGGAAATATATCATTGTGAAAGAAGTCTCCCTCATTGTCGGAAGCCAAAGTAGTTAACACTAATATTGTCAAACTTATGGAAGCCTAAGTACACTTGAGATGGAGTCTCACATCTAGAGGGAGCCTAGGTGATCAATGAGTTGACCTCTACGTGAGTCACTGTATTTATCGAGTATTACAAATAAGTATTGCGTTGTAAACTACTTAACTCTTTAATATTAGTGGATTATCTTTCTTGGGCGCACTGCCCCCCAAACGTAGGTGGATTATCATTGAACTGGGTTACCAACTGTTGTATGTCTTCACTTGTTTACTTGTTGTAGTATTTTTGTTGTTACAGTAGTTATCAATGCTTTCCGTTTAACATCCGTATATTGCGTGGCTAGTCCTCCTAGCGCCTTTTCATTTTCTACTCACTCTTTTTATTCTTTTTTTTTAAAGTTTGCTACGTACTATTTTTATTCTTCTTTTTTAGTTTGTTATGTGTTTTATTTATTTATTTTTTTTAGAAATTCACTGTGGCAATAGTTTTAATTATTATGTGACACTTCTAATTACTATGTTATACAGAGGTATATGGGATGTGAAAAACCGTTATGATGGATTCAAATCAACTTCTTTTCATGTCCCTCTTGATACCAATATCAGTCAACTTAGAGAGTGTATTGGTGTTGAGTTGCAATTTAGTGCATGTCACCAAGTTATTTCTCGACTTACCATGTACAAGAATGAGTTGAATAACTCTAAACTAATCGGAATTGTAGTAGACAGTGACGTTGTTTGGTATATGTTACTTATTTCAGAAGGGTTAGTAAATGATGTGTGTATAGTTGTTGATGTTGACAATTTCAAATATACATAACATGCATAGTAATGTATGTAATCCAATGGATGCAAGTGCAAATACACTGTGTACATATAGTAATAACAGTGACACGATCGTCATTCATAATAGTAGTAGATTATGTGTCCTCTATTTTCGTACTTAAGGATTTGTGTTTCTTCCGAATCTAAGCTTGAAAGGCTGTGTAATGTTTGGTTTTAAAAAAAGAGTATTTATACGTTGTATTTATTGGAGGTTTATTTTTGTTCTCATATTGATTTCACTTTTGTTTGTTTCCAGACATTATAATTGTGCATACACGGTCTAGGGACCTTTTTTTTAAACTATATTTTCTTTTTCTTTTTTCTTTTTTTAAATTTTTGGAATAATTTTGGATTCATTTTCAATATAAAATTCCTTCACTTTAGAGATTTTTGAATCACTAGGTTAGATTCTAATTCCTATATTTATGGTAGGCTTGAACTTTTGATTACATTTTAATTTTAAATATTTTGTAATTATATTATTGTTAGGAAAGGTATATCTGTCACTGTTTAAAACTAAATAACTTATATTTTAATTAATTACTTTGTGCTTAGACATCTTTAGAATACAATCTTAGTTTAGATATTTTTCAAAATTACCTATACAAATTAGACATTTGTCTAGTTGTCCCTAACTTTTAATAGATATATTTAAATCTAGCTGAATCCATTTGGGTAAGTATTTGGTTAACCTAGTTTTGAGTCCAATCATTATACGACATAATTTAATTGGATGAGCTAACATTATCGGATAGATCAATACAAACAAGTGACATAATTTAATTTGTCAACTTTTACATCTTTAATTTTAATTTAAGGACACATGTAAATTTGTAATTAATCTCAAATTTATCAATCATTACTTTAAATTAATGACATTTGTAATTAATCCCTTGTAGATTTTCTTTTAATATTCTTTTAAGAGGTCAGTTCCACAAGTTTGGCCCTTTATTTGAGAGGGGAAAAAAAATTGATATTGACTCGCTATAACCCAAAAGTTAAAGTCTTATAATTTCGCCATAACATTTTTCATAATAGGTAAAATACATTTTTTCTAATTGTTGACCTTTAAATTTTTGTTTAATAATGAATATTAATCAAACAAATCCCATATTAGTTTTTAAATTGTTTAAAAACTATAGTCTTCTCTTAGCGGATGAATATATAGATCATTCCCATCATGTTTAAACTTTGGTCATGGAGAGAAGTTATGAAATCACATTAACTTACCTTAAAATTTAGGATACTAAAATACTACATTGATGATAATACAAAAGAGAGCCAAATTAGAGGCTTACAAAGCTAGGCACACACAGATTTTGATATATTCATATAATAATATAAAGATGAGGTTGGGGGAATATAATAAATAATAATGATAGAGTTGAGGATATTAAAAATAAAAGAGCATGGTGTTCTTCAAATGGCAGAGTGAAGAAGTGGCTTGGTGGAGGCCCATTGGTGCAAAATATTGCCAAAGATGTCAAAGAATGTAAAGTTTGCTTGTGAATGAGTGATTTGTAAGGACATGAAACCTTGCCCATCATAATAAAACTTCAACTCTTTTGGATCCATCCAATTTATATCTCCCCTCCATGCCTTTGACCCTCCTCCACTTGTGAAATATTGAAGTGGGCTGCACCAAACAAATTCGGAGGAATTTGAATCACAGACTTCTTGATTCTTAATATACACGAATGAGTAAAATAAGGACATATACCTGTTAATGAGTAAAATAAGGACATATACCTGTTAATGCTGCTTATATGTTGCAAGCAATGGTCATGTCCATTCAAATAGAAATCCACTTTATTTTCCTATAATATTTTGAAATATTATTTCAATTTCATAAAATATTGATGATTGAAATAAATTATCTAAAAATATATCTCGCATTTCACTTTCATCGCATACAAAAATAATGAATTAATATATTTTAATTAATGAATGGAATTTGGGAAAAGACCTCTAGAATGGGGAGAAGGTGGTGAAGTAGTTCTTGAGTATCACCATGAGTTCCAGCACTTTTCAGAGTGTGATGTCCCACAACTATCTTCCATTTTGCATTTGAATCCTTTATTGATGAATCCAATTCCTATATTTTTCCAAATAAATAAAACTTAATTTTCAATTTTAGATTAAATTCTATGAATCAATTGAATTTTTTCTGCTGGAGCTATCCTATTAATTATTTGAGTGGACATCTGTGTGATTTTTTCTAAGTATTTAGTTAACCAATCAGCTTTTTAGTTTTCAAATTTTTCAAAATTGAATTCATTCTTATCTTCAATAATTGTACAAATTTGAAGTCGAGCCATCCATTTTGATTTATGACATCGAATTTATGGATCATGTTTTTAGTTGTTAGATTTTCAATTTTATGTTTCTTCTTGTATCATTTGACATTTCTTAAAGGTTACACTTCAACTTTTACATAAATTTTAAATTCAAAATTTATTTTTTAAAATTATTTTTATATTTAATTTTAAAATTTGATCGATAAAAAATAGAAAACAGAACTTAAAAATTTATGGATAGAAATAGTGTTAATAAATTTAATTTTAAAAATAATGTTTGATAATTATTTTTAGTTAAATTATAAACGCTATTTCCATCCATTGTTTTCTTTATTTCTTTATTTTTATTTTTTTTTTTATTTTTCATGAGTGTTTTACACAATGAACAAAAACTAAAAAAAGTAATTATTGTTTTTAAAATTTGGCTAAGAAATTAAGTGTTTAATTAGAGAAGATGAATATCAAAATAAAAAAGTGGTAGTAAAACAATTATAATTAAAAAAAAAAAACTAAATAGTTATCATTGGATATAAACGACAATTATTCTTCACATTTGTGAATTTAGTAAATATTTTAATTTCTTATTTTTAAAAAATTGAACTTGATCATCAAATTTAAAAGAAACAAAAGCTAATGAATGACCTTGACTTTACAATCAAATTAAAGAAATGATTATCAAAGGACTACCACACAATTTATTGAAACATTAATAAAATGATTAGTTAAGAAAAAAAAATTGCACTTACCTTGAGAAGGGTAGAAAGGTAATTTCGTCTGGGTAAAATACCCTTCCAATCATAAACTTCATCTTCAGGATCAATAAAATACTTGTCCACAAAGGGGGTTGTGTCCACAAAGAAGAACTCCACAATTTCTACCAATAAAAAATATATTACTTATTAATTCTAGCAATATTTATTATCCTTAAAATTTTAGTTTTTTAGTTCAACAATTTGCACAGTAAAAGATCCAAACTTTATATGAATAGTTAAAATTCTATTCTATTCTATTTTAACTGTTATATTTAAATTCGAGTCAAACTTATATTGGTCTTAAAATATTTTATCAATCGAAACGAAAACAAATTAAAAATAATAATTCACGGATTAAAAAAGATTATTTATGAATTATGATCTTGAAAAACACAACCCAATTAAAAGAATATTTAATAAATTAATGCTTATAGTTTACCTGTATCAACAATGAATGATCTTAAGCAAATCCATCTATTATCCAATTTTCTCAAAATTGGGCTCAGTTGGGCCTCAACATCTCCTCTATAATCATGATTACCCAAAACTGGAAGGAAAAAGAGAAAAAAAAATTCTTTCTATTGTCATTAATATTACTAATAGTTTGATTATAAAATATTTTGGATCAAAGGGTTCCATATTTACCACTGTACCACTCCTTTTGCAAGCTTGGTGCATTGTATATTTTGGAAAATGACTCCTCAAATGCTGAATCCCCGGTACCCTTTAGTCCCCTATCGTAAAAATTATCACCCGTTGAAATTACGAAATCAACGTCCAGTTTTTCTCCAATGATTCCCATCTATAAAATAAATAAATAAATAAAATAGAAGTGGTAGTTTACATATATGATATTTGCTATTTCTTTTTCCTGAAAATTAAAAATTTTAAAATAATGTTAGAAATTGGTTTGAATTTAGTTTATATTTTGAAAATTTGGAAATATTTACTTTAGGGAAAAGCAAAACAAGTTGTTAAAGCAAAAGATAAGATTACTATCTTTGCTTGAAGGTAGAGAAATTGGAACACTCGTGCAACACACAATGTTCGTCCTTAGCTTAACATTACCCAACATATTACATAATAGTAATAATTATAATAAACGAAAAAATGGAGGAAAGTTATTTAATTCTACTTTAGTTTCTTTTTTCAAGAATAAAAAAGACATATAAATTTTGATTGATGGAAAATTACTGCGAAATGGCCCACCTCTCCAAATTATATTCCAAGAATATCTTTTTCTTATTCGGAATAATTCCCCGAATCTTTAAATTATACCTTTAGTTTATTCCATTTCTTATAGAAACATTAAATTTCAATTATTTTTGCCAAATTATCTGTGTTTTATATTGTTTTAGTTTTGTACTTCAATTTCTAAAATTAGCTACCAACTTTAATTAAATCTAAAAACAAGTTATTGAAGTTAATTTGAAAAACGAGGGAAAAAAAGTAGATTAATATTGGACTAAATTTTTTATGGATGAGATTATTTTTAAAATTTATTGAAAATATTAAAACTAAATTTAACAAATTTTTAATTGAATGTGAGAAATTAGAAACTTGTGCTCTATGATTCTAAAAGAAAATGACAATACATTGATAAAAATGTTGGAACTCCTACATCTTGTTCTTCATCATAAATTTAGAAATGAATTGTAAAAATACAGCATACTATTTGTGCACGCAATACTCCAATTTCTATTTTTTTTTTATTATAGAATTCATAAGTTCGAATTCTCAAAATTATAACATAATATTAAAAGAATAATATATAAAATTGATAATACAAAATAAAATATGTTTTCACATATAAACTTTGTTTCGTAACATTTTAATTTTGACTAAATTATAATTAATAGAGATGGGAGCACAGGAGAGACAGGACCTGAACGGCGACTTGAGATTGGTTGTAATCTCCGTTACGTCCCCAATCTCCGACGACCAGAAGGCTGAGAGAGCCGTCGTCTTTGGAGGGATNATGGCGAAAATCTGCCGGACCGGAGGGACGAAAAGAAACCGAGGATATGTTGAAACTGAGAAAGACGAAGAAAGAAAGAGGGGTGTTTTTGCATTTATATATGTGTGCCAACCCAAGCCGTTTTCTAGACGGAATCAATTAAAGAAACTTAAAATACTTATTCATTAGGAGTTTAATCAAAATATATCTTAAGTTTTAAGTCCATGAGAGTTTATTTTTATTAAAACTAGCTAAATAATAATAATGTTTTTACCTATGCATATATTTTAAAATTTTATAGGGAAAATACATCTAAGTGATGGATCAATTTTTATAAATTTAAAATTTATTGAAAACGTTGGACTAAGAGACCAAAATGGTACTTAAATTTACTACATTGTTTTGATATCTAAATTCTTTTTATCTTTAAATTTATTTATTTATTTTATTTTGGATTCGATAACCTTTAAAATGCCTATCGTGTGTGGAGTAGAGCTTCATGTTAAGGATCTCATATTAAAAATATGTAGAGACCTCACAATCTTTTAAAACAATTATATGAATTAGTCCCAGTATCAATTGGTTTTAAAATGAAATTATATGTTTATCATAGTCGGTGAAACTTAAACAGGTATTTGGTAAAAAAAAATAAAAAACTCAAGAAATATGAGAAAATTTCACCATCTTTTATAGATACATGAGCTAGTTTGTTAACTTTTTTTTAATGTAATATTTCATGTTTATCTAATTCTTCAAATCTCTAACTTTCAAAAAAATATATTTTATTCGTTATAATTTAGTCATCATAATTGAAATTTTAAAAGACATTTGGGTTATTGTGATTAATAAGTTACTATAATTGTTTGATTATTTGAATATGTATATTAATGTATGGGCAATAGTGGAATGAAGGTCAAGAGACATATTAGGTGGCCAATAAATATTTTTTGAGGAAAAGATTAGTATTCATTTTGATAGAGAAATACACTAGCATCATAATAAATGCGTGTTCCATGATATTAAGCAACAAAGAATAGACCACGCTTCGCCAAAACGTCTGGCCTTGGTTCTTTAAGAAAATAAATCATTTAATCTATTCTTTCATTTTGGCGAGATATTTGAAAATTGTCTCTTTTTCTTTTTATTTTCGTGTTTAGAATTAAGATGTTCATTATATCGTCTGTTATGTCGTTGATTTTCCGAATACCTTTAGTTTATTTGATTCTTCCATTTCAAAAGATTTTAGGAGGTGTTAGAACTTTTCTTTCCTTAGATTATGGATGTTATTAATGTTGACATTTCTCCTCTGTTGTCCCTTTCATTTCTATACTTATTGAAGTTTCTTTTTCTTTAAAAAAAAAATTTACCAATCTGTAACTAAAATTGGTATAATCGTATTGGACTTAATCATTATGGATCTCAATCACAAATGTAATAGGATTGTTTTTTTATCATGTTTATTTGGACATTTTGGAAATGTAATTTGATTACAATTGAGATCTTTACTTTACATTGTCTAGTATCATTGTCTTTTCATCGTTACCATTACCGTTTATGATCAATTACTAACAGTAATAATAACCGTGACAGATTCATAATTCTCATACTGTAACAGTAACAATATATATAATTAATGGTAATAATATCTCCTAGTGGGTCTCACGTAATTTCTAATTGCGATCGGATTAATCACCATCAACTTCGCAATGGGATTGTGTTTGTTGTAGGCCCCACATCTCACTACGATTATATGACACGTGTAAACAACAACAAACGTAATCAAATGGGACTCACTTTTTATATTAATGGATAAGTTTTTCAAGAAAATGAACATGGCCTAAAATTGAAATTTTAGAAATTTAAGAAATAAAATAGGAACAAATTTAAAAATTTAAAGATCATATATATAGATTCTTTTTTCGGATAGGACATTGTTTTTTGAATTCAACAATTATCAGGATGGAGGACTAATAAACCATTGACACCTTTATAATGGTAAAGTAGTGTCTTAACTACTAAATTATATTTGAATTGGAGTAAAATACAAATAATGGGAATAATGGTTCAAACTTTGCAAATTTTTAATTGAATAATTAACTAATATTGAATTATAGTATATAAAATTAACTTATTATATCATATAAAAAATTTTGAAATAATGTTATTTCTTGTATCATACTACGTCAAGTTTTCACTATCACACAGTGAAATATTATCAATAATATTGATTAACAAACTGCTAAGATATAAGACATGTAATGACATAAACGAAAATACATATATGGGGTAACATGCTAAAAATGATATAATATAGGGACTAGAATTGTAATTATGGAACATATAATTGATGGGGGATGGGTTGTTTTTGTCAAAGAGGAGCAAATCATCAAAATAAATAATATATTTATTTGAAAGGAAGTAATGAGTGTTCATAGGATGACATGACAACAAAATATATTCTTTAAATATTATATTTTGTAGAAAATAATTGTCATGTGAGGTAGGGTTCATTTGGATCATATTTTATCTGAAGTGAACTCTAAAACAGGTGTTTACTATTGTCGGATGCCTCTCACTTGGTCCCACATATTTTATATTGTTTTCCTAACATCTTTTTTATTGGATGGATCCAATGAAAAACATATCAAATTTGATTTTAGTTCTTTTATTGTCTTTCGTTTTTAATTTTCTGTTTTTTTGATTGTTTGTTTAGTTTTTATTTTTTAAGTATACTTTCTATATTTTTTAAATGTAAAATAGTAAAAACTGTAGCAAATGAGTGTTTTAAAATAGCATTGACTGTAGCTAATTGGAGATTACAAAATAGTATTTACTATAACAAGAGGTGATTATTATAGTTTTAAGATAATTCTTGCCCCAAGTTCCCTTAAGAGTTTGAAAACTACATTTTTTTTTTAGATTTTAAAATTGGGTTGGTTTTTTTTTTTTTTTTTTTTTTTTTTTTTTATTAATATTAGAAGTGAATTATAAAAACATAGATGTATATGAGTAGAAGTAGTGTTTCTAGATTTAATTTTTAAAAACCAAAAATCAAATGTTTATCAAATGGAACTTAAGGTCCTGTTTGGTAACCATTTTGTTTTTTGTTTTTGTTTTTTTTTAAATTAAGCCTACGGACACTACCTCTACCTCCAAATTTCTTCTTTTGTTATCTATTTTTCACCAATGGTTTAAAAAGCCAAGCCAAATTTTGAGAACTAAAAAAAGTAACTTTCAAAAAGTTGTTTTTGTTTTTAGAATTTGACTAAGAATTCAATCATTGTAATTAAGAAAGATGCAAATCATGGTCAGAAATGTGAATGAAATAGGTTTAATTTTCAAAAACAAAACCTAAAAACCAAATTGTTACCAAACAAAGTCTAAGCATTTCATTTTTAGTTTTTGAAAATTTAGTTTTTCTTCTTCTTCTCAATTTTCTTAATGGTCATGGTTTTCACATAGAAACAAATTTTTTTTTTATCAAATTTAAAAAACAATAATAGGTTTTTATAAATTATTATTTAAGGCCTCATCTTATATCCATTATTTAGGTCCCATTTGGTATCATTTCATTTTTTGTTTTTGATTTTTTAAAATTAAGCTTATTCTCTCCATAGTCCTTACAATGATTTGATTGTTTTTTAGTACAATGGTTGAATTCTTAGCCAAATTTCAAAAATAAAAACAAGTTTTTAAATTTTACTTTTATAGTTTTCAAATTTTGATTTGGTTTTTAAGCCATTGGTCAAAAGAAAATAACAAATGAAGAAATTTGGAGGTGAAAATATTGTCTATAAGATTAATTTAAAAAAATGGTTACCAAATGAGACTCTAGTTTTTTGTTTTTGCTTATTTAAAAATTGTGCTTGTTTTCTCACTTATTCATGGTTTTCAATTTCCTATAGATAAACATTTGAATGGGAGATTTTAAAAAATAGAAAAATAAGTGAAACTATTTGTACAAAATTGAAAAATTTTAACCTTCTCTAATAGAGGTTGATAGAGGCGGATAGAAATCTATCAGTGTCTATACGTGATAAAAACTAATAGAAGTCTATCGCTGATAGACGCTGATAAAAGTCTATCAATATCTATCAGTATCTTTTTGTTATTTCTATAAATGGTTGACATTTTTTCTATCTGTGAAAATTTCTCCATTTGAATTCTTAGCTAATTTTAAAAAACAAAAACAAAAATTTCAAAACTACTTTTGTTAGTTCTCAAATGTTGACTTCAATTTTGAAAACACTTCTCAAAGGTAAACAACAAAACATAAAAACCAACATATATAAGAAACCAGTGTTTATCAGGCTTAATTTTCAAAAACAATGGTCACCAAATAGGGTCTTAGTTTCTAAAGCTTTCGACTTGGTTTCATAAGGTTAATGTTTCAAAATATTTGTAGAAATTGAATAACAAATAAAGAAACTTATTGATAAGAATAATGTTTTTATAAGGATAATTGTCACACCCCTTCCCAGACTACCTTAAGCCAGATAAGGAATGTGATAGTAGCAGTTACCAACACTCTCGCTGGTACTTACTACTGGAGTGAAAATTGGTAGAATATTCAACGCTAACTACACTTAGCAGAATTCATAACTTAACATTAATGAAAATTCCTACATTAAGCCTAGTATACAATATAAATATACCTTAACCGAGTGGGTCCTACCCATAACAAAACCATATATAACCCAACATGTGTACAATCAATCATAAAATAGTCACCTAGATTCCTTCTGCTTAACTTATATCCTTTGAGTGGTAGAGCTCAACAGAGTTGTCTTCTGGGGGTTGACCACTACCTGGAAAACATTTTAAAACAAAATAGGATGAGCTTCTAGTCCAATGAGTGACTCAGTTAAAAACATGAATATCAAACTTTTAGGTTAAGCTAGAACCAAACACTGTAGACAATCACTAAAACCGCACTAGCAAGCAAATACATAAACCTTTAAAAATTTTACTTCTAGAAACATAATTTATCAAACCTCAGGTGAGAGAACCCTTTTGCTGAATCCCTCACTTTTCAGTCTGACCGTTCAACTGTCATACGTGCACGCAGAGCAATTAGATAAATCATCCTGATGCCTTCTCCTCGTCCCTCAGTATCAGAGTTATAGTGAAACTATCTGATACCTTCTCCTTGTCCCTCAACATCAGGGTTCTAGTATACTGACTGATACCTTCTCTAACGTCCCTCAGTATCAGGATTTAAGTAGTTCAAACTAGGTTGTACCGTTCAAGTACCTTCTTAAATGTCCCTCAGTACCATGCTGGTATACCTTGTGGTACATAATATCATAAATAAGTTTTACTGAAACTTTAGTTCATAAATATAAGTGTTTAGAAACATCAACTCATTACTAAAACATACTTGCTTAAAATCATAACAGGCCAATTCTTGACCTTTCAATAAAACCATAACGCATGCTTGTACATTGGAAAGTAAGTTTACTCAAATCATGTTACTATTCTTTGAAAGGTTGGCATGCGTTAATTATGACAAGCTTTTATATAAATCATGCTTAAAACACACTATGCGTTGGACATACTTGCTGGCATAAAGAATAAGTTACTGAAATGCATGTAAAGATTGCAACTAGCAAAACATGGTGTAATAAAATCATTGGTAAAACAGTGGAGTCACTCACAGTGTTTGAAGCAACTCTTCTAAGGTTGGTAAGTTCCTGCTTTTTGTGCCCACCCTTCTAACGCATATTTCACCATGCATTGTACACTTAGGGATTTTTTTGGACTCAACCTTGGCTATGCGACCAACAACACTTTATGCACATCGCATGCCCATTGTGCCTCACTAGCCACACACACCAACGCATAACCTTGCACTAATCGCTTAACCTAGGTGTCCAATGTGCTGGACATCATCGTACAGCCCTGCCCCTTTGTGTCCAAGTTCTCAATGCATCCTTACACCATCTTAACGCATGTTGGCTATCGAGCTGCCTGCTTCTTCAACCCACACAGCTGCCTACTTGTTCATAGATTCCAGATTCAACATACAATTTTAATAACTAATTTTTCAGGTCTTTTCTCAAGAAATTTCCTTCTACAAAATTGCTCTAAAATTTCTTAGCAAGCTTACCTTAAAATTTTAGCTCATAACTTCTCGTGGTTTGGCCGAAATTTTCAAATAATAAAGGCTGGCCCAAGCTTACTCTAGAGCTCGACCTTCAACCAGATTCTTTAATCTCCAGCCCGATTTCTCTAGAATTTTCTTCCGACCATCCAAGCTCAACAACTAGACAGACTCAGGGTTTGAATGGCTCTAGAATCACTCCATTTTCATGAATAAATTGCTCAAACCCTCTCTTCAAAGCCAAGTTTCCTTTTTATACTAGCAGCTGCATGATAACCCTTCATTGATAAGCTGCCACCTTATCCTTGAAAAGATAATAACAAACCTAAGCATGACAGCTAGCTTAGCTAATCAGTCACTATGCTGATCCTTTCCTCTTGATCATCAATGCAAGGCTCAACTCTCAAACCAACACTTACAATTACATAGCCACATGCCTCCTTCAAACAATACATCGCCCAACTCTGCCAACGCATAGCTTACCTTAAGGTTATCGTGTCCCTTCTATGGTCGTATACTTCAGATCAACGCATGTCCTAGCCCACGTATAGCTTAGTCTTAACACATCGCCAATCAAAAATTAAGCCTTCCTCAACGCACAACCATCGAGCATTGCATGCCTCATGTACCTTGCGTCAAGACTGCCAATGCTTTCCAAGCAATCACACAGCCTTCTAGCAATCGCATACCTCATCGTATACTTCCTTGCTCCATCGCATAGCTCTAGTGTGCATCGAGTATTTAGTGCATTGCACTTCTTGCCGCACACTAGTCAGCATGCATGCCCAGCCTCAATGTTCAGCCTTGCACCCGTCGTGCACCCCAGTGCACATCGTCTCCCCATCGCCTTGCGCTCACTGTCTAATGTTTATCGCTAGTGCCTATCGTCTAGCGCCTACTGTGCAGCCCCACATGAACTATGCGATCACCCTCGTGCAGTGCCCCAATGTCCAGCGTCTTGCTCGTGCACAACCGAGCCTTTCCTCGCTCGCGCTTGGCCCATACTCGTTGCACGATGGCTCTTCCTTGCTGTGTAGCGTTTCTTGCCTGCATGTGCTATGATCAGCGCCTAGCCTTGCGCCAACGCCCATCATACCTTGCCCACACTCACTAACCTCGCAAGCCCTTTGCTGCCGCATGCCT